>NW_024104721.1:5863-292628 GCF_003945595.2 Pipra filicauda
AATAAGGAGAGGGGAAAACGGCAGGATCAGCACAGAGGGAGCCAAGGAATGAAGGAACAAGGTCGGGGCTGGCTCATTTCTGACATTAAAGGGCACAACAAAACCTGGGATTTAATGTACCCACCTGCTGGGGATTGGTGGGATTTGGGGAATGACGGGATTTGAATCACAATTGGAATCATGGTTTGAAATCATGGACCAGGAGACTGAGCCAGTTCAGTGGGATCTGCTTCACTTTTATTTAAAATACACCAAAAGCAAACAGATTTGGGTTCAGGGGCTGATCCTGCCACAGCCTGGACATCCAATTCCTCATTCCCAATTATTCAGACAACATTTCCAGGGCATTTATTCCATTTAATGTACATTTTTTGCCCTTATACTGGAAAATACTGAGATTAATTTGGCCCCAGAATTGCATTAAAGATGCAAAAACATGGATTTGAAGAAACTTTAAGCGAGTTGGAATCTAAATTATTTTTTGCCCTGTTAGATGGATTTTTCCCCCTCCCAACTCTTGTTTTATATTTAAAATAATAAAACAAAATAATATTATTTGGAGTTCTCAAATTCCTCTTGTAACTCCCATTTCATGTTTGCACAACTGGCATCTTATTTTCATTCAAACAATAGAAGGAAAAAAATAAGTTTTCCTGATTTTAAGCTCCATTTCTTCACTTTGAAAACATATTTTCCAGCTAAAGCAAAAATCAGGAGCGATTAAAGAAAAGGCTTTTCCACACAATAAAAGCTGGGTGTGCTTTGGGGATGAAGAGACAAAAAGGACTGAGGGAAGGATCAGGAAATAACAGGAAGAAGGCTGCCAAAACCAGATTTTGACAAACTATTTTCTGTAATATGTCTAGACACATATTGATAAAATAAATGTCCACATACACACATATATATATATAAATACACAGAACATAAGTCACAATATTTGGCTGATAAATCAATATATTGTATCAAAAAAAGAAAGTCAAACAGATGAAAATGTGATTTAAGGTTCTCCAAGCAGAGCTGGAAACGGGGAATTCTCACTGCATCCACTCCCTTCCAGAGCCTTCTTGGCCCTGCCCTATGGGAAACTCCAGAAATTCCTAAATTCTTCCAGAGAAGGCCCATGGATGAGGCAGATGTTTGCCAAGAAATAGTGCACAGAGCATCCATACAGGGCAGGGAATCCCTGGAAGTGTCCAAGGCCAGGTTGGATGGGGTTTGGAGCAACCTGGGATGTTGGAAGGTGTCCCTGCCCATGGGCAGGGGGTGGCACTGGATGGGCTTTAAGGTCCCTTCCCAACCCAAATCATTCCATGATTTTCTGGTTCTGCTATTAAATGGTGTTTGCAGGTTCTGAGGACCATAATTCCCTATTTGTAAATATTCCAGGAGGATCACACAGCTGGAAGGTTGAACAAACACGTTTCCCATCATCAGAACCTCCTGGAACTAAATCAGTTGAGTGCAATCAAGGAGAGGATTGAGGAGCCTTGATTCCATTTGGATGGAGGTGGGCACGAAGGCATTTGGGCACTCAGAGCATTTCAGGTCCCATCAAACAAGGATCCAACATCAAACACCAAAGCTCTGCAAACCTGGGGACAAATCAGACCCTCCTGAGGGCATCAAAGGGATACAATCCATGGGATCCAACCCACATGGGGCCCTACAGAACGTGCCAGGCAGCTCAGGTGGACCATCCATGGGTTCCACAGAAGAGAACCAATAAATCTTGCTCCAATTATATTAGGAAAACTATACTGGGAAGAAATCCCTCTCTGTGAGGGTGGGGAGGTCCTGTCCCAGGTTGGGCAGAGAAGCTGTGGCTGCCCCTGGATCCCTGCAAGTGTCCAAGGCCAGGTTGGAGCAATCTGGATTTGTGGAAGGTGTCCCTGCCCATGGCAGGGGGTGGAACTGGATGGTCTTTAAGGTCCCTCCCAACCCAAACCATTTCCAACCCAACCATCACATTCCAGTGGGAACAAGGTGACCTGACTCACAAACTGGGTTTAACAGGAAAAGCAGGACAAGGAAAAAAATCAAACTCTTCCTTTCAAGTAGAAGATTTCAGCTGATTGAATCTGCAGAGCTGTCCCCTCACACTGAGATCCTTCAGGAACTCACTCCCCTGGCTTCTCCCAGGAGCATTCCCGTTCCGCTGAGCCACAAATCCGCCTCAGGCTGACAGTTCCCACCTTCCCCAGAGGTTCCCACTCGGAGGAACCGTGCTGGGGATCACTGACTTGAAGGAGCAGAGGACTGACAAGGCCAGGAGAGGAGAGTGAGGAAAAAGGGGTACATAAAACCAAGGAAGAGAGAGGAAAGTTGAGATTCCCTGCAGCTCCATTCTCGGTGGAAATCCACTTGCTCCCTGTAGGAAGCCGCAGGGATGACCTGCAGAAACACCTCCTGGAGCTCAATAAATGCCATTTAACAGGGGCTACGACCCTGATTTTATTTCCTATCATAGAATCATGGAATCAGTTGGGTTGGAAGGGACCTTCCAGATCATCAAGTCCAACCCTTGATCCAACCCCGCCGTGGTTCCCAGCCCATGGCACTGATGCCACATCCAGTCTGTCCTTAAACACCTCCAGGGATGGAGAATCCACCCCTTCCCTGGGCAGCCCATTCCAAGGGCTGAGCACCCTCTCTGCAAAGAAATTCTTTCTAATCTCCAACCTAAACCTCCCCTGGCACAGCTCAAGACCCAGCCCTCTTCTCTTGCTGATGGTTGCCTGGGAAAAGAGACCAACCCCCAGCTGGCTCCCCCCTCCTGTCAGGGAGTTGCAGAGAGTGAGGAGGTCTCCCCTGAGCCTCCTCTTCTCCAGGCTGAGCCCCCCCAGCTCCCTCAGCCTCTCCTCACAGCTCTTGTGTTCCAGTCCCTTCCCCAGCCTCGTTGCTCTCCTCTGGCCCTGCTCCAGGACCTCAATGTCCTTCCTGAGCTGAGGGCCCAGAACTGGACACAGCACTCCAGGGGTGGCCTCACCAGCGCTGAGTCCAGGGGCAGAATCACTTCCCTGGCCCTGTTGGCCACCCTGTTCCTGAGCCAGGCCAGGATCCATTGGCCCTCTTGTCCTCCTGGGCACCCTCTGGCTCCTGTTCAGCTCCCTGTCCATCCCCACTCCCAGCTCCCTTCCTGCCTGGCTGCTCTCCAGCCCCTCTGGCCCAGCCTGGAGCTGCCGGGGGTTGTTGTGGTCAAAGGGCAGGACCCGGCCCTTGGCCTTGTTGAACCTCATCCCATTGGAATCAGCCCAACTCTCCAGCCTGTCCAGGTCCCTCTGCAGAGCCCTCCTGCCTTCCAGTTGATGGACACTCCCCCCCAGCTTGGTGTCACCTGCAGATTTGCTGATGGTTCACTCAATCCCCTCATCTAAATCAGCAATAAAGACATTAAACAGAACTGGGCCCAGCACTGATCCCTGGGGACACCACTAGTGACCAGATCCCACCTGGATGCAGCTCCATCCCCATCACTCTCTGGGCCTGGCCATCAGCCAGTTCCTGACCCAGCACAGGGTGCCCCTGGCCAAGCTGTGGTTGCAGCTTTTTCAGGAGTGTGCTGTGGGAGATGGTGTCAAAGGCCTTGCTGAAGTCCAGGCAGACACATCCACAGCCTTCCCCTCATCCACCAGGTGGGTCACCTGATCATAAAAGGAGCTCAGGTTGGTCAGACAGGACCTGCCCTTCCTAAACCCCTGCTGTCTGATCCCCTGATCCTATATTATAACCCCCAAACCCAGCCATGCCCCACATTTCTCCTCCAGCTTTTTCCCCCATCTCCCAGCACGCGACCTTCGCGCGTTCGCCTTCAGCAGCTCGTTTCCCTCGGGGGAGGCAGAAAAGATCCCTGTGATCCCGTTTGGGATGCTGGGGATGATTTAGGGGCTCCTTCTGCTGAGCCACAAGGCGGGTTTTTGCAGGCACAGGAGCAGCTGCTCCGAGCTGAAAGCAGCCGGTGACGTCAGCCCATCCCTCTCGGAGCAGCTCGTGTCAAAACACGGATCTCTCCTGAAGGTCAAAAGCTCCCTCACAGGCGAGCCGAGCGAGCAGGCAAAGCTGGGAATGTTCCCTCTCTTTCCCAGCCTGCCGAAAATTCCAAATGCCACTGTCAAGCTGCCATTTGGGGGAGGTAAAAAAAAAAGGAAAGGCAAAACACAAACAAAACCTCCGTGCCTTCGTCGAGCTGTTCCACGGGAGGGATTTCAGTGCAGTGGCACCGGGAGGCTCCTTTCCTGCGGGGAAATTCGGGATGGGCTTGGAGAGGAGGAGAAATAAATGATGTTGGAGGTTAATTCTTCCTTCCCTCTCACCTTTCCTCCCATACCTGGGAATTAAATGCGTGTACAAAAAGCCTGGAGCTCCTGGGACAGCTCTAAAGAGGAAGAAATAAAGCAGCAGCAGGAGAGGGAATTCTCGTGTCTTTATATCATGTTAAAAAATATATCAGTAAAAAATATACCGTTAAAAAATATACCATTAAAAAATATACCATAAAAAATATGCCATTAAAAAATATGCCATTAAAAAATATGCCATTAAAAAATATGCCATTAAAAAATATGCCATAAAAAATATGCCATTAAAAAATATACCATTAAAAAATATACCATTAAAAAATATACCATAAAAAATATACCATAAAAATATACCATTAAAAAATATGCCATTAAAAAATATGCCATTAAAAAATATACCATTAAAAAATATACCATTAAAAAATATACCATAAAAATAGATCATATTAAAAATAATATTAAAAATCATATTAAAAATCATATTAAAATATCATATTAAAAATCATATTAAAAATCACCTTAAAAGTACATGCTATTAAAATATCATATAAAAAATAACCTTAAAAGTATATGATAATAAAAAAACATATAAAAAAATAACCTTAAAAGTATATGATATTAAAAAATCATATTAAAAATAACCTTAAAAGTATATGATATTAAAATACCATATTAAAATATCATATTTTAAAAATTTAATAGTTAAAATACATATTAAAAATCTATCATATTTTTAAAAGTTAATATTAAAATACGTCAGATTAAAAACATATATTTTGAAAAATTTCTATTGATATATCATTTTTAGATGTTAATATTAAAATACATCATATTAAAATGTATATGTTAAAAATTTAATATTAAAAATATATTATTTTAAAAATATGTCATATCACAATATTTCATATGAAGATATACTGTATTAAAGCATATCATATTAAAATATATTTAAGATATGTCATATTAAAAACATATCATATTAAAATATATTTAAAATATATCATATTAAAAACACATCATATTAAAATATATCCTATTAAAAATATGTCATATTAAAAAGCTTTGTGTTTTCTCCTTAATTCCAGTTGCATTGAAAACACAAACCCTGATAAATATCAGGAAGTTTTTATGGATTAAATGGTTCTGCAAATGATAACAATGAAGAGAAAAATGCTACAAAATACATTAAATAAAACAATCCTAGACAAAGGAGGGAGGCAAGGACAAAGCAGGAGGGTGGTGAAGGACTGGAATGGAATTCCCAGAGAAGCTGTGGCTGCCCCTGGATCCCTGGAAGTGTCCAAGGCCAGGTTGGAGCAACCTGGGCTGGTGGAAGGTGTCCCTGCCCATGGCAGGGGGTGGGACTGGATGGGCTTTAAGGTCCCTTCCAACCCAAATCATTCCATGATTCCATGATTAAAGGAAGATTCGGGGAAGGTTCAGCAGCAGCACAACATTATTGAAAACACTGACATTTGGAAAAGATGCCTAACTGGGTTCAATCAGGTTATTCCTGGGATAAAACCTTGCCATGGATGAACGGACACATCACTGGGAATCAGCACAGCCCTGGCCCAGGTTGGGCAGAGCAGCTGTGGTTGCCTCTGGATCCCTGGAAGTGTCCAAGGCCAGGTTGGAGCAAACTGGGCTGGTGGAAGGTGTCCCTGCCCATGGCAGGGGGTGGAATGAGATGAAGATTTAAGGTCACTCTCAACTCAGATCATTCCAGGATTCTGGAGCCCCTCTGCTCTGGAGCCAGGCTGGGAGAGCTGGGGGGGTTCCCCTGGAGAAGAGAAGGCTCCAGGGAGAGCTGAGAGCCCCTGGCAGGGCCTGAAGGGGCTCCAGGAGAGCTGGAGAGGGACTGGGGACAAGGGATGGAGGGGCAGCACACAGGGAATGGCTTCCCAGTGCCAGAGGGCAGGGATAGATGGGATATTGGGAAGGAATTGCTGGTTATGAGGGTGGTGGGGCCCTGGCACAGGTTGGGTAGAGAAGCTGTGGCTGCCCCTGGATCCCTGGAAGTGTCCAAGGTCAGGTTGGAGCAACCTGGGATGGTGGAAGGTGACCCTGCCCATGGCAGGGGGATGAAACAAGATGATCCTTAAGGTCCCTTCCCACCCAAACCATTCCATCACTCTCTGAATATCCACATTAATGTGGTACATTCCAATTTGGGTTTTGTCCAGACCCAAAGAGAAACGTAAGGAACTGTGACTAAGATGATAAAATCAATGGGAATGGAGGAAGAAGGTGGGTATAAACTCGTGTTTAAGCAGCAGAACAGAGGCCAGCAGGTACACCAAAGCCCCAGCCCAGGAAAACTGAGTAAACATCAATTTTTTAGACATTTTAGAAGTAATTATCCCCTATCCCTTTCCATTTGTCTGTGATAACATCACATCCACACAGCAAAGTCCCTTTAACTGCACAGTTGGGGTGAAATCTTGTAATAGTACAACACTGAACCTATAATTCCTCAGTCTTTCCTCTTATCTTGAGAGAATAATTAAAGAACACTTAGCAGATACCTTTGTAAAGGGCTACTGAAAACCTTTTAAAACTGTATTTGGAGATTATTTGACTATAAAGAAATCCTATAAGGAGCAGTGAAATATAAAAGCAGTTTGAATATATGAGACCAGGGTACAAGCCTGAACACACAAAGAGTTTTTCATGTTATCAATGCAAATACACCTACTTTATTATTATACTTACCATTTTGGAATAAATAAGGATTTTTGACTCATGAATGAATACAGATTTTAAGGACACAGAGAACTATCATCTCAGCCAGAGAGAACCTGAAAAATGGCAAACTTTACTCAGGTTTGCCATCAATTCTAAAGGAAGAAACAGGATTTTTAGTTTTACCCGAGACAAAAATAATCTATTAGAGAAGCTCCAGGGGAGGGACAAACCCTCTGTCTCGTTTGGAAGGTGGGTTTGGACAATAAAATTACACCAAAAGCAGTTTGGAAACACAAAGAAATCACATCCAGGTTAGGGACTGATTTAACAGTAAAATCTTAATTGTTGAGCAGTTAAAAAAAGGGCACTGAACATACCCAGCAGTGAGCCCTGGGCTGGATCTCCAGGAAAAAGTCTTCTGGATGCTTCTCCTAAAGACAACATTCCTTCCTCCAGAGTAGGGAATTCTGACAGGTCATTCCTCTCACAAGTCAGGCCAAGCTTCGTCTCTGAGGCAGCAGTTAAACAGCTGGAATCTACTTCTGCTGGAAGCTGGAACCATGGCTCAATTCCCTAAAAAACACAACAGGAGAAAAAAGTGCTCCAGCAGCAAGGAAGTTTTATAAGAGGAAATAATTTCCAAAGGAAATAATTACTAAGTACTGAAACAACATAATTACTGATTCTAAGTTGTATTTCTTATACAAATAGTCGGTTTTTAATGTAAAAAAAATTATAAACTAATAAAAGCAATAAAATACCCCAGTGAATGATCAAAGTCCAGCACAACCCCTGTTTAATGCCTGAAAGTCTGAAACGCTACGAAGGCATTTAAAGCTCTTTTCCACACCAGAATTTTGCTGTGGGAGCCTCAGTTTTTGCACAAGGTTCTTCCAATCGTTCACAAACACAACTCTTGATCAGCTCAGTCCTTCCAAACCACCTGTGAGCTCCTGGAATCCTCGGAGCAATTAAACATTTGGCAGCACATCCGGCAGACGGGAGCGGCCGGGATGCGGGATCTCAATTAAGGCAGAGAAAGCACTTCATGAGGGAGCTGGGAGTGGGGATGGACAGGGAGCTGAACAGGAGCCAGAGGGTGCCCAGGGGGACAAGAGGGCCAATGGATCCTGGCCTGGCTCAGGAACAGGGTGGCCAACAGGGCCAGGGAAGTGATTCTTCCCCTGGACTCAGCGCTGGGGAGGCCACCCCTGGAGTGCTGTGTCCAGTTCTGGGCCCTCAGCTCAGGAAGGACATGGAGGGGCTGGAGCAGGGCCAGAGGAGAGCAACGAGGTTGGGGAAGGGACTGGAGCACAAGTGCTGTGAGGAGAGGCTGAGGGAGCTGGGGGGGCTCAGCCTGGAGAAGAGGAGGCTCAGGGGAGACCTCCTCACTCTCTGCAACTCCCTGACAGGAGGGGGGAGCCAGGGGGGGGTTGGGCTCTTTTCCCAGGCAACCATCAGCAAGACAAGAGGGCTGGGTCTGAAGCTGTGCCAGGGGAGGGTTAGGTTGGAGATTAGGAAGAATTTCTTTGCAGAGAGGGTGCTCAGCCATTGGAATGGGCTGCCCAGGGAAGGGGTGGATTCTCCATCCCTGGAGGTGTTTAAGGTCAGACTGGATGTGGCATCAGTGCCATGGGCTGGGAACCACGGCGGGGTTGGATCAAGGGTTGGACTGGATGATCTCGGAGGTCCCTTCCAACCCAGCTGATTCTGTGATTCTGTGATGATCATTTCCATCCCATAATTAACCTTCCAGCCCCAAGCCCAGCAAAGCTCAGCACAAATACCCAATGAGCAGCAGTTTTCCTCTGGATTGCTTCTCCCAGGGAGATCCCACTGGCCGCTGATCCCTGGGTTTCGCTGCTGCTGCTTCGGCTCCAGGATTCCTCCCTCCGCTGCCGGCGTGGGGGAGTTGTGGCAATGGGCTGCAAGGCATTAATTGCTGATTAAAAACACATTATTTTTTCCATTTCAGTGTGTGTGTGTTTATTTACTCATTATGAAATACATAAAATATTCAAGCCATCCCCAAAGACCAAAAATCGGGTCTTCCCCCTCCTCAGGTGCTGCCTTAAATTCCATCCAGATTCCTAAACTTTGCTAAAAGGGGTAGCTCCTTCCCCACTTTAGATCCCAAAAATCTGAGCCTGATTTTGTGCACGTCAGCCAATCATTTCTGAGGCATTTATTTCTCGTTTCCAAATCCATATAAATCACAAAACACCAAAACTATTCATCACCTTGATCTGAGTCTGACATTTGTCTTGTGTTCATTCAATGGTTGTTGGGTTTCTAATATTTATATATATATATATATTTACTTATTTATTTATACATATTTTATATATTACATTATTGTAATATTTGTTATTTTGTTAAAATCATGTTCTTACTTATATCAATGTTATAAATTACATTTTAAAAGCCATCTTATGCAAATCACTTCAAGCAAGCCCAGTTAATTTCTAGATTATAATCAGGCAATACTTGGAGGGCAGGAATTGAAGTTAACTTGGATTCCTGCCTGGAAAAGCAGCTGTAACATTATTTTTCTTCCCCATGAGGTACCAGAGGAAGCTGTTCCTGAACTCAGAATGAAATTTCTCCTCTAGGACATCCCATTCCTGAGGTCACAGAGGCTGGAACAGCTTTTCCCAGACAGCACAGCCAGGCAGGTTTATTGGGATTATCACTGGGAAAACAGGTATTCCAGGAACACAAAAATGCTCCCTGTCACCTGCACCAGGAATTATGGATCCACTGCCTGGTGGAATTACAGTGATCCACGAAGTGGGAATTCACATGTGAGGGGCAAAAGTAAAAGGTCAGAGACGGAGAAAAGGATTTCCCAGGATGAAGGAGAGAAAAGTCCAGACCAAAACCTGGTTTAATGGATATGCACAACTGCCTTTACTTCCACAGCTGCACTTCCATCCACAGCTGCATTTTTTCACAACTGCCTTTATATCCACAGCTGCCTTTCCACCCACAGCTGCCTTTATCTCCAGAGCTGCATTTCCATCCACAGCTGCATTTCCACCCACAGCTGCATTTCCATCCCCAGCTGCATTTCCATCCCCAGCTGCATTTCCATCCACAGCTGCATTTCCATCCCCAGCTGCATTTCCATCCCCAGCTGCATTTCCATCCCCAGCTGCATTTCCATCCCCAGCTGCATTTCCATCCACATGGAATTCCCAGAGAAGCTGTGGCTGCCCCTGGATCCCTGGGAGTGTCCAAGGCCAGGTTGGAGCAACCTGGGCTGGTGGAAGGTGACCCTGCCCATGGCAGGGGGTGGAACTGGATGGGCTTTAAGGTCCCTTCCCACCCAAACCATTCCATGACTCTCTGAATATCCACATTAATGTGCTACATTCCAATATGGGTTTTGTCCAGACCCAAAGAGAAACGTAAGGAACTGTGACTAAGATGATAAAATCAATGGGAATGGAGGAAGAAGGTGGGTATAAACTTGTGTTTAAGCAGCAGAACAGAGGCCAGCAGGTACACCAAAGCCCCAGCCCAGGAAAACTGAGTAAACATCAATTTTTTAGACATTTTAGAAGTAATTATCCCCTATCCCTTTCCATTTGTCTGTGATAACATCACATCCACACAGCAAAGTCCCTTTAACTGCACAGTTGGGGTGAAATCTTGTAATAGTACAACATTGAACCTATAATTCCTCAGTCTTTCCTCTTATCTTGAGAGAATAATTAAAGAACACTTAGCAGATACCTTTGTAAAGGGCTACTGAAAACCTTTTAAAACTGTATTTGGAGATTATTTGACTATAAAGAAATCCTATAAATAGCAGTGAAATATAAAAGCAGTTTGAATATATGAGACCAGAGTACAAGCCTGAACACTGCCTTTACATCCACAGCTGCATTTACAGCCACATTTTATGCTCTGAAAAGGGTCAAAACCCAACCACACTTGAGAGATTGAAGTAACAGAATCATGGAATCACTGAGGTTGGAAAAGACCTCCAAGGTCACCAAGGTCACCCTGTGTCCAATCCCCTCCTTGTCCCCAGCCCAGAGCACTGAGAGCCACATCCAGGCCTTCCCTGGACACCTCCAGGGCTGGGGAATCCACCAAAACAGACCCTTAAGGAAAGATAATCACTTCCTGAGGTCAAATACTTCCCACACAAGCAGGATTCTCCTGCTGCTCCTGAGTTGTGTTTTCCCAAGCAAAGCCCAAAGCTCCAAGTGGCAGCTCCCACCAGGAAAAGGAAATAATCCCTCCTTTCCAAGGGGTCTCCTGAGGGAGCAGCTGGAAGGAAGCAAAGAGGCAACAGCACATTCTGCTTCAGGATTTCATTTTTAATCCTCATTCCAAAGAGGAATATCCAAGAAATAACACAATGGCAGGAATCTGCACTGTGTGTACCAGGGTACAGGTATTTAATGAAGCTGTTGCAAGCAAGAAGTAAAGATTTAGTAAATTGGTATAATCATCTCTGAGGGCTTCCATGTAATTAAACCCAAAGGAAGGAAACTCAATAAGCTTTTTCTTCCTGAAATCCAACACCTCAAAAGTTCAGTTTTGCTGCTAAATACATAAAAAGGGGGATAAAAGACAAAAATAAAGCTGAATAAACCACAACCACTCCCCCACACAGTTCCAGGGAATTAAACAGTGGGAGCAGCAGCTCCTGTTTGGATCTCTGACTGTGAAATATGAACCATGTTTGGTTTTGAACTACTCAAAATTTGAATATCCAGGTTAGTTCTCCTTTATTCTGCCCCCCCCCAGCCCACTAAAATATCCCAGTAAAAATATCACACAATAGAACCCAGGAGAACAAAGGAAAAAAAGAAGATTTCTAGAGACACGGAGAAGAGAACTCCCAAGATGATTAACTCCAACAATCTGATCTTCCCAAAAAGATGAGAAATACTCTATAATTTCTTCTAAACGCTTCAGCTCTTTTCTCCTTCCTAAAAAATCAGAGCTACAGGGCCGGAATAATTCAATATAAACCTGGGTTTCAGTTTCCTAATCCAATTGAAAATGCAGCTGCAGAATTAGGAGCCCTGGAAAAACAGGCAGTGGAGTTCAGGACCAATTTTTCCAACATCAGGGAGTTTTTACCCCAAATTATGGTGACCAAGTAACAGTGACCGAGGCAGATTTCGCCTTGACAATTCAGGACTTATTTTTCCTTATTTTGCCAAGAACATTCCCAGTTCTGACAGCACTTCCCAGAGCATTTATCACTTCCCCTGGCACAGCTTTATGTGTTCATTTTCTAGGTCTCATTATTCACTATTCACAGGATTCATCAGTGAAAATTCTTTATGGGAACAAGGAAAAAAACCCACTAAAAACCTGGAATGCCTTTCCCAGCTCATGCCAAGATGAAAAACCCTTCTGAGGTCACATTACAAACCAAGTCCAGCACCCCTTTAGCTCCTTACCCTCTAAAAGATGGTAATTCAATGGGTTTGAAATCAATCTTCAATATTCTCAATACTCAATATTCTCCTAACATTGTATTTCAAGTGGTTTCATGGAATCATTAAAGGTTGGAAAAGCCCAACCATTAACTGACAGATCCACCACTAAACCACGGCCCCAAGTGCCACATCCACGTGTTTTTAGAACCCTTCCAGGGATGGTGATTCCACCCCTTCCCTGGGCAGCTGTGCAGCCCTGACAAACCCTCCAGGGAATAAATTATTCCTAATGTCCAATCCAAACCTCCCCTGGCACAACTTGGGGCTGTTTCCTCTTGTCCTGTCTCCTGTTCCCTGGGAGAAGAAACTCTGGTTTTCATTTGTCCATTAGTTTATGTTCCAACTGCACGTGGTGATCATTCAGAAACTATATGTCATTTATCACAAATAATATTTAAATCCAGCTTTCCAGGCTTTCCCCCTGGCCTGGGAAGCCTCTGGAAGCAGGAGCAGGGAAGGTGTGAGCTCCTCCATGGCCTGTCCCCAGTGCAGTGTGAGCCCTGGGCCACTTGGAGTCACCAGCCCACAGCTGAGGGCAAGGAATGAAGGAACATGGAAAAACAGGAACCCATTTCCCCTCTTAAAACATGGAATTGGCCACCCTGTCCCTGAAGATTAAAGATATTATTTAGCCAGAACACAGGGAATGTAGGTCAGGCTGTCTCATCCCAAGCTGCTCATTTCATGGAGCAATCATCAGCTTGGAATGAAAAACCAAGGAAAAGCAAACCCACTGCGGTGCAAAAGCCCTTCAGAGGCCACACACAGACCCAGAACTCCCACAAAAATGCAACTGGATTTCATAATAACCCGATAATTTCATTTATTTCCAGCTTTATAGCCCATATCAACCCTGCCTGGTGTGTCAGAACAGAGAGTAAAAAAAAAAAACGAGTCTTATTCAAGTACAGAATGAGGTTTTACATCTTTTTTTTTTTTTTGGCCAGAAGCCCAGTAAAACAAATTGGATGAAAATCATCAGCATTTAAGTCCAGCTACTGAAATGAGTAACAAAATCCTCTTGTCTGCAAACAGTTCAGCACCAGAAGTTCATCAGGGGAAAATACAAGAAAAGATTTCAAAAATATCAGTCAGAGAAACGTAACAAGGATTTGGTGCAGTCAGGGCTGAGAAACACTAATTATTTTGGGATTATTTCGGGATCAGACTCAGGCAGCACAGGGTGAGGAGGGGCAGGTCCTGTCTGACCAACCTGAGCTCCTTTTATGACACAGTGACCTGCCTGGTGGAGGAGGGGAAGGCTGTGGGGGTGTCTGGAATTCAGCAAAGCCTTGGACACTGTCCCCCATGGAACATCCCTGGAAAAGGTTTGGACAGGGGCACTCCCTGCTGGGTCAGGAACTGGCTGATGGTTGGGCCTGGAGATTGGTGGGGATGGAGCTGCATCCAGGTGGGATCCATCACCAGTGGTGTCCCCAGGGATCAGTGCTGGGCCCAGTTCTGTTTAATGTCTTTATTGATGATTTAGATGAGGGGATTGAGTGAACCATCAGCAAATCGGCAGGTGACACCAAGCTGGGGGGAGTGTTGATCTGCTGGAAGGCAGGAGGGCTCTGCAGAGGGACCTGGACAGGCTGGATCCATGGGCTGATTCCAGTGGGATGAGGTTCAACCAGGCCAAGGGCCGGGTCCTGCCCTTTGGCCACAACAAACCCCGGCAGCTCCAGGCTGGGCCAGAGGGGCTGGAGAGCAGCCAGGCAGGAAGGGAGCTGGGAGTGGGGATGGACAGGGAGCTGAACAGGAGCCAGAGGGTGCCCAGGGGGACAAGAGGGCCAATGGATCCTGGCCTGGAGCAGGAATAACGTGGCCAACAGGGCCAGGGAAGGGATTCTGCCCCTGGACTCAGCGCTGGTGAGGCCACCCCTGGAGTGCTGTGTCCAGTTCTGGGCCCTCAGCTCAGGAAGGACATGGAGGTCCTGGAGCAGGTCCAGAGGAGAGCAACGAGGCTGGGGAAGGGACTGGAGCACAAGTGCTGTGAGGAGAGGCTGAGGGAGCTGGGGGGGCTCAACCTGGAGAAGAGGAGGCTCAGGGGAGACCTCCTCACTCTCTGCAACTCCCTGACAGGAGGGGGGAGCCAGCTGGGGGTTGGGCTCTTTTCCCAGGCAACCATCAGCAAGACAAGAGGGCTGGGTCTTGAGCTGTGCCAGGGGAGGTTTAGGTTGGAGATTAGAAAGAATTTCTTTGCAGAGAGGCTGCTCAGCCATTGGAATGGGCTGCCCAGGGAAGGGGTGGATTCTCCATCCCTGGAGGTGTTTAAGGACAGACTGGATGTGGCATCAGTGCCATGGGCTGGGAACCACAGCGGGGTTGGATCAAGGGTTGGACTTGATGATCTCAGAGGGCTTTTCCAACCCAGCTAATTCTATGATTCTATGGTTCTATTTAAGCTGTACCTTGTTTTTTTTCAGTATAAAACCCCAGTATTTTCCAGACCCAAACCATTCCCTCCTGGCACAAAGGCACCTCCAACCAGCAGATCAGGTAAATTCTGACCTGGTTTATTTGGTCCAAAGTTATTGGGCTTTTGAATCCATGAGAGATCAGATCTCAAATGCTGATTAATAACACAATAATCTGCCAGGGATGTGCTGAAAACATTCCAAGGAAGGGTGAAGCTGGATTTTTACACAATATCCACTGACACTGGTCGGCCAGCACAACATTCTGATTTTCTGAAATATTTAAGTTTCCACTGCTGAGTTTGTAACATCAACCAATTTATGGAGTGGCCCAAAATAAGTGGGAATTAGGCAATGTTGACCTGCAGCAAGGCTGCCTGGTTTTCCAAGGAAAGAAAGGTGAACAGAATTCTCTGTTCACAGTCAGGGAACACAAAGCTGATCACTGTAATGAACATTAATGCCCAAAGTACAAGTTTTATTCATGTAATCACAGAGTAACTGAGGTTTCCAGGCACCTCTGGAGGCCACCTGGGCCAAGTTCCTGCTGGAAGCAGGACTAATTCCAAGGTGGATTGGGGTGTTTAGGATCATCCCTTCAATTTGTGGCCACTTCCAAGGATTCAGGCTCAACTTCAGTGATTCTGTGATTCTGTTAAATGGGATATTAAGGAGAAATTTCTGCCTGGGAGGGTGGGGAGGCCCTGGCACAGGTTGGGCAGAGAAGCTGTGGCTGCCCCTGGATCCCTGGAAGTGTCCAAGGCCAGGATGGAGCGACCTGGACTAGTGGAAGGTGTCCCTGCCCGTGGGTCCTGGCCCAGCACTTCCCCATCCTCATTAAAAGGTGATTTCCTTGTCTCCACTCGGAATTCCTGCTGTTGTCCCCCCTCCCCACTGCTGCTCAGCCCATCACTGTGCACACCAAGAGCCTTCCTCTGCCTCCTCCAACCCCTGTTCCAGCAGGGAAGCACCACTGCCTCCTCCTCACCTTCCTCCTCCTTCTCCTCCTCCTCATCCCCTTCCTCCTCCTTCTCTTCCTCACCCTCCTCCTCCTTCTCTTCCTCCTCCTCCTCACCTTCCTCCTCCTCCTCCTCACCTTCCTCCTCCTCACCTTCCTCCTCCTCCTCCTCCTCACCACCTTCCTCCTCCTCCTCCTCCTCCTCACCACCTTCCTCACCTCCTCCTCCTCACCACCTTCCTCCTCCTCCTCCCACCTTCCTCCTCCTCCTTACCTCCGCCTCCTCTTTCTTCTACTTGCCTTCCGCCCCTCTCCTCCTCCTCACCACCTTCCTCCTCCTCCCCTTCCTCCTCCTCCCCTTCACCCCCCTCCTCCTCCTCCCCAGCCCCCCCCTCCTGCCCCACAGTCCCTGCCTGTCCTGGTGGTCTCCACCAGCCCCTTTGCTGGCCCCTCCCTTGTCCTGGCAGCCCGAACCCAGGGCAGAGGATCCAGCTGTGGCCAAGGAGGGAAGGAATCTTTCCCCTCCAGCTGCCAGCCTTGCTCTCATGAACTCAGCCTGGCTGCTGCAGGGAGGGCACTGCCAACCCCCCCTGCCCCTGCTGCCCACCAGCACCTCAGGCTCTGCTCCCAGGGGCCACCAGACCCCACTGACCGGCAGGGATTTCATCCCTCAGGGAGAAAAACTCCGCTTTTTCCACAGCCAAAGCTCAGGAGATTCCTCTGGGAACATTAATCCCGCTGCCAAGGTCCCTGTGGATGGCAGCCTGTGCCCCAGGGGGGAGGAGGGACTTCCAAAGGAACTTCTGGCTCAGCCCATTTCTTTGCAATCGAAGTTCTTTCTGTTAATTCCCAACGACTTATTTTGGGTGCCAAAGAACAGGCACCTCCAAAAATCACCCAGTCCAAGCTCTCCTGGGAAAGGGAGCCTTGATCAAGTTTAATCTCCAATTAGAATAGTTCAGGCCACCTCAGCAACCCAAAAATCAATCACCAAAGCCAGTAACTCTCCCCCAAGAATCACCTTTGCTGTCCAAATCCCACCTCCAATATGAACATTTAAGAGTGTCCCTGAATTATTTTATACAATGAGAAACTCAACTGTTTCTTCACATCCTCAGCTTTGGAACACTGAGAAAGCTCTGGGTACCCTCTGATTTTTAATTTATAATTTTTTAAAATCATACAATTTGTATCACACAAATTGTAATTAAGAAAATGTACATTTGTTTATCTTTTCCACATTAAATCACCATTGGAATTTTCCACATTACATCTTTGCAATTCAAGCTCTTTCTGTTAATTCTCAACTAATTATTTTGGGCGTCAAAGAACAGGGACCCCCAAAGATCACCCAGTCCAAGCTCTCCTGGGAAAGGGAGCCTTGATCAAACCTCATTCCCCATTAGAACAGTTCAGGCCACTTCAGCAAACCAAAAGTCAATCACCAAAGCCAGTAACTCTCCCCCAAGAATTATTTTTGCTGTCCAAATCCCACCTCCAATATCAGCATTTAACAGTGCTCCTGAATTATTTTATACAATGAGAAGCTCAACTGTTTCTTCACATCCTCAGCTTTGGAACACTGAGAAAGCTCTGGGTATCCCCTGATTTTTAATTTATAATTTTTTAAAATCATATGATTTGTATCACACAAATTATAGTTAAGAAAATGTACATTCTTTTATCTTTTCCACATTAAATCACCATTGGAATTTTCCACATTACATCTTTGCAATTCAAGCTCTTTCTGTTAATTCTCAACTGATTATTTTGGGTCTCAAAGAACAGGCACCTCCAAAAATCACCCAGTCCAAGCTCTCCTGAGAAAGGGAGCCTTGATCAAACCTCATTCCCCATTAGAACAGTTCAGGCCACCTCAGCAACCCAAAAATCAATCACCAAAGCCAGTAACTCTCCCCCAAGAATTATTTTTGCTGTCCAAATCCCACCTCCAATATCAGCATTTAATAGTGCTCCTGAATTATTTTATACAATGAGAAGCTCAACTATTTCTTCACATTCTCAGCTTTGGAACACTGAGAAAGCTCTGGGTACCCTCTGATTTTTAATTTATAATTATTTAAAATCATATAATTTGTATCACACAAATTATAGTTAAGAAAATGTACATTCTTTTATCTTTTCCACATTAAATCACCATTGGAATTTTCCACATTACATCTTTGCAATTCAAGCTCTTTCTGTTAATTCTCAACTAATTATTTTGGGTCTCAAAGAACAGGGACCCCCAAAGATCACCTGGTCCAAGCTCTCCTGGGAAAGGGAGCCTTGATCCAGCCTCATTTCCAATTAGAACAAGTAAAATCTCCAAGGAATAATGAACATTCTGGAATGAAGCCACCAATTTGCAGCATTTAAGAATGAAAACCCAAAGCTCGATGCTCCTGGATCTGATTTGTAATATTTATGTTTAGCTCAATGCAAAAGTCAGAAACTTGGATTAAGTCATCCTCATGATCAATAATAAACTGAAAGAAGGAACAGGCAAAATGTTTTCACTGATAAAACTGAAATATATAAACAGGCAGCAGATTCTTTTGGGTTACTCTGCTCCTGCACCCCCTGGCCCCAGAGGAGCAGCCAGGGAGGAACAAGCTTGGCTCAGCTCCCACCTGGAATTCCCAGAGCCAAGCTCAGGTTGTCAGAGCAGCACTTAAAGCCCAGAGCAAAACAAACCCACAGGAGGAAGCAACAGCCTCCAAAAACAAAAAAAAAAAAAAACACACACAACAGAACCTGACACCCAAAAAGGAGCAAAACCACTCGATTTGTGATGGATAAAACAAGCAGCAGGAGGTAAATCCACTGGTTTATAACATCACACACAGCTTAGAATCATGAAGTTGAAATCTGTCTGTAAAGCAGCACTTAAAGGAACTTCATTTCTATCTAAATATATAGAAGAATAAGTATTAGAGCAAGAACCATCCCTGCTGTCCTGGGGCAAATTATCCTTCCTGAAAACACACAGGGCAAGTCCTTCTGCACTCAATTCCCACGCTCCTTAAAGTCAGACTTGCCTTTAACACATCAGATTTATTCCCACAGCCTTTTCCTACTTTTTCTTTTAGTCTTTGTTATTTTCCCTGGTAGGACTGAACCTCTCCCAGTCCCTGGCTCTTCCCAGGAAGGTTTCTAAGAGCTGATGTGGCACCTACCCCTGGTCACCACGTGGCTGTGGCACCTCTTGAGTTCCTTGAGAGCTCTGGGCTGAAAGCTCTGAGAGGCTCATTTGCATTTTGGGTTGTCCTCTTGCACCTTCCCTGGCACAGAAGGATGGATGTGACATCCACAAACATCCCCAGCCCCAAGTGTTCAACGACACAAAAGGTACCTCCCAACATTTTTGCAACACTCAGAACCTGAGCAGGTGCCCCAAGCCCTTCACACCTCTGGGAACCACCCTGGGAACAGCAGGACACAACTCCAGAGAAGTGCAACTCCACGGGAAGGATCTTCCCGATGCTCTCATGAGAGGGAAGTGCAGGAAGACACTGATTCCAGAGCACAGGGGAGGCAGGATGTGATGGGACACGAGCTCCAGAGATCTCTTCCCTGCCTCCAGCACTGATATGAGCACAGCAAAGTGCACAGGGCTCTGTGTGAGCCTTTCCAGGGAATGAGAGGCTCCAAGGGGCCACTCCAGCTCAGCCTAGAGAAGGAAAAGCTTCAGGGAGACCTCCAGCACCTTCCACTGCTCCAGGACCTCCCAGTACTTAAAGGGGGCTTAGGAAAAATGGGGAGCAGCAACTTTTTACGCAGGACAAGGGGAAACACAGTTAAATTTAAACTGGAGAGATTCAGATTAGATGTTAAGAAGAAATTCTTCCCTGGGAGAGTGGTGAGGGACTGGAATGGAATGGAATTCCCAAGGAAGCTGTGGCTGCCCCATCCCTGGAAGTGTCCAAGACCAGGTTGGAGCAACCTGGGATAGTGGAAGGTGTCCCTGCCCACGGCAGGGGGTGGGACTGGATGGGTTTAAGGTCTCTCCAACATAAATTATTCCATGATTCCAACCCCTCTGTCCCTACATTCCCAGAAGGGTCAGTGACCCAGCCAGCAACACCCACCCCTCCCCAGGGCATAACAAGGCACAAAGAGAACAGAATAACTGCTAATTTAAAGTTATTAAATCGTAACTAGGGTAATAACAGAACACAAACGCCCTTTTCCCAGGAGGGGAGGAGGGTCCACACCCTTCTCCCAGGGAAGAGCGCAGAGCATGGAAGGACCAGCCCGGTCACAGCCCCCCCTGGAGCAGGAGGGGAAGGGCGGGCTCAGCTCAGTCGCGTCCCCCCTTGCTCTGCGATGGAAGAACGACCTGCTAAAAGCCCCTTCACGGGGCAGAAGGTGCGTTCAGCCCACTTATCCCACCAGCATAAGGAGAAACACGAGTTGGAACCAGCCTGTCACACCCCCACCGCCGCCCCCCAACTCGGGCCGGGCAGGAGCTGCTCCCGCCTCCAAGAAGCCGTACTCACCGGGACCCGCTCCTGTTCTTCTTCTTCTTCTTCCTCCTGCTCCTCCTCGTCCTGTCCCGGCCCCATGGGCGGGTCGGTCCCGGTGTTCCCGGTCCCGGTGTTCCCGGTCCCGGTGTCCCCCCAGCGCGGCCGCGCCGGAGCCGCCCCGTCGCCAAGGACTCGCGCCCGCCGCGCGCCGGCGCGCGCGCCCGCGCACGCGCGGGGACCGCCCCTTCGCCGCGCCGCGATTGGCCGGTGGAAGAGAGGGGGAGGGGCGCGGGGGGCGGCCTCCGGCGCGCTGATTGGTGGCGAGAGGGAAAAGGGGGCGGGGGAAAAGGGGAGATGGGCGGGGCCGGGCGGGTGAGGGAGGGCGCGCGCGCGGGTGGTGGTTTTGGCGGGCGGGGAGGGCGGAAATGCCCGGATGGAGCGGGGGAGGGGGAAGCGGGTCCATCCCGCCCTGAGGGCGGTGTGGGAGCGTAATTAGGGAGTCATGGAATGGTTCGCCTTGGGAGGGAGCTTAAGGATCATCCAGTTCCACCCCCTCCCATGGGCAGGGACACCTTCCACTAGCCCAGTGCTCCAACCTGGCCTTGGACACTTCCAGGGATCCAGGGGCAGCCACAGCTTCTCTGGGAATTGTATTCCAGACCCTCACCACCCTCGCGGGGAGGAATTTCTTCCCAAGATCCCATTGAACAGAATCATGGGATCATTTAGGTTGGAAAAGACCTCTGAGGTCGTCAAGTCCAACCTTTGACCCAACACCACCAGGTCACCCGGTCACCAAGTGCCACATCCAGTCGTCCCTTGGACACCTCCAGGGCTGGGGATTCCACCATCTCCCTGGGCAACCCCTTCCAATGTCGAATCACCCTTTCTGTGAAGAAATTCTTCTTCATGTCCAACCTAAACCTCCCCTGGTGTAGCTTAAGACCACTGTCCTCTTGTCCTATCCCTGCCCTCTGGCACTGGGAAGTCATTCCCTGTGTCCTGTCCCTCCAGGCCTTGTCCCCAGTCCCTCTCCAGCTCTCCTGGAGCCCCTTTAGGCCCTGCCAGGGGCTCTCAGCTCTCCCTGGAGCCTTCTCTTCTCCAGGGGAACTCCCCCAGCTCTCCCAGCCTGGCTCCAGAGCAGAGGGGCTCCAGCCCTGGCAGCAGCTCCGGGGCCTCCTCTGGACTCTCTGCAGCAGCTCCACGTCCTTGTGCTGTTGTTCCCAGGGCTGGAGGCAGCTCTGCAGGTGGGGTCCTCAGCAGGTGCACATTGAGAGGAAATTCCTGTAAAATTAGTGGTTTTCCAAATGAGCTTGGTGGCCATGAGCTTGTCCTGTGACAGGGAACCATTTCTCTTCCCTTCTGTCCCAGCCCACTCACAGAGATCCCTGAATTCCCAAGCTCTGGGGCTTGGTGATGGACATCCTTTGAAATCTCGCAGCAGGCATTTTGAGACAGTGCTGTTGTTACCAGGGAATTAAAACGATTTTCCAAGGAGGGAAATCCATTCAGTTCACTCCGAATCTCCAGCAGGAGAGATGGTCAGTGGTGGACTCTCAGGGACTGTTTTCCCACTCGGGCTGACAAAAGGAGAAGCCTGGAGTTTGAGGAGAGGCTCTGCAACCTGGGCAGGTGGAGAAGTTGAGATGAATCTCTGTATAAACACCTTTAGATCTGGGTGTCAATGGGCTCCCTGCAATCCTCCATCGCTTCCTGATCCCTGCAATCCTCCATCGCTTCCTGATCCCTGCAGTCCTCCATCGCTTCCTGATCCCTGCAATCCTCCATCGCTTCCTGATCCCTGCAGTCCTCCCTTGCTCCCCTTCAGGTACCAGGAGGGAATGAGGAGCTCCACTTTCCCCTGGCACAGCCAGAACCTGGACTAGTGGAAGGTGTCCCTGCCCAAGGCAGGGGGTTGGAACAAGATGAGCTTTAAGGTCCCTTCCAACCCAAATCATTCCATGATAACACTCTCCCTGAGGCATTCCCTACAAGCCCTGCTTAACATTCCACGTTTCAGCTGGTTGTCAGCAAGGGCAAGGCAGGAATTTCCCCTTAAAATCCCGATTTTTTTATTTATTTACTTATTTCATTTGCTTCCTCTAAAGCTCCAGGAGGAGGTGACAGCTGAAGCTGGAGCAGCAGAAGATGCAGCTCACTGATCTGACACGGCACTGACAGTCCTTCCCTCATGGATCAAGAACTGTGGAGGAGGGAGAGGAATCTCCAGGGTCATCGACTGCAGCTCCACGAGCCATGTTTTACAGACAGAACCTCGTTTAATCTTTCATAAAGTTATTGAGCTCCATCTCAAAGGCAATTAAAGCCCTTCTGGTGTGGGTATTAGCAATATATCCAGCTGTCCATATGGATATACCTCCAGACTGCCCGGTGATATCAGACAATAAATAACTGCACCGGTTTTTATTCTCTACTAATAGCTAAGCTGAATTAGACTGAAAAATAAAGGTGCCTCCATCACATTTCCTGGCTCCTGAGTTATTTATTCTGCTCGGAGCGTTTCTCTGCCATGTAACATCTCCCAAAAGGCAGAGCCTGCGTTGGTTCCGTGGTGATTTGGGTGTTATTTTTCAGCACTCGATGAATCCGAGCGCTCGAGGACGTCAAGGCAAACATTCCTTAAAATAATTAAAATGCTGACAGGGAAAATGCAGCTTGATATCCAAACCCATCTCCTGTTGCAAATGCAATTAAATTTGTCGGGCTCAGCCTTCCCCAGTCCTTGTTTAACCACATCCCTAAAAATCAGTGCTCGGTGATTTATGAGCGAGGCTCGAGAAAACAACACGTCACGAGGCGAGGGGATGAGGTGCTGGGTGAGGAAAAGGCAGGAATAAAAGAGTAAATCCCACAGCAAGCAGCAGCAATTCCATGCTTGCTTTCCCTGGAAGCACAAGGAGCAGCCTGCCTGATTTCAGTGCCGTTCTCCACTAATCCAAAGGAGAGCGGGAGCTCTAATAACGCATCCAAATGTCATCGGTGAGGAAAAACTTGCCATTTGCTTTTCTCGGCTGCAAAGTGACTGAAGGGCTCCTCTTGTCACACAATCCCGAAATTCTCTGTCATTCCCTTTATTTTTAGCCGAGCAATTGGCAGGCAGGGAGGGGAGGAGGGCGGCTTTGCTGCCTGTTTATCGCTTACACATCGCACAGGAAGCCGTTCACGTTCCTTATTAATTTTCTAACAATATCCAGAGACTTACTCAGGCGGAGGTTTAATGTGCTAAAAGCCTCTCCAATGAAATGTCACTCGAAATGAAGAATTGGAGAGGAATTTTTAAAAAGGCCATTGCTTGGGAGTGGGATTTTTGGAGAGAGACGGACCTGCCTGGTTCGGCTTCCCCCAATATTCTGTCAACCCCGAGGGCTTTTAAAGGTGAACTTTAAGGTATTAAGAGATAGGACTGATTAATGTGCTAATTGCAGAGGAGAATGTAAAGTACAGGTGTTCCTGGTGACTGCAGAGATCTTGGAAAAAATGAATATTTAAACATCAGGTCGTGGCTGGTGCCAATGACGTGTTAATTGCCAAGTTTTCGACGTGGGAATTCTTTCTATCTTGGATCCACGTGACAGAGGACTCTGAATGTGAGCTCAGTGGAAGTGATTAATAACAGAGATAGCCAGAACTGTGACTGTTACAACCTCTTAATTAATAATCTGTGTCCCTCCCCACACCTGATGGGACCAGGCAGCCTGAGAGGACAAACAGTGACAAGGTCATAAAATCCTGGAATGGTTTGGCTTTGGAAAACTATCCAGTTCCCACCCCCTGCCGTGGGCACAGACACCATCCACTGTCCCAGGTTGCTCATCCAAAACCTGGCTTTGAACACTTCCAGGGACTGGGGCATCCACAACTTCTCTGGGCAGCCTGTTCCAGATCTAATTGAGTTTCCAGGCTGTTGGATTTATATGCACTAAGGTAGCTGGAAACTCATCATTCTTGGGATCTGATCCACAGGGTTGTTCAGCTGTTCTGGAAAATAAACCTCAGCTGTTATAATGTTTGTGCCTTCCAGTGTCAGGCAACTCAAGGACACGGCCACCTGACTAAGCTTTTTCTTCCTGGTTTGTGATGGGAAAAAAAAATGATGTGATTTAATGGGAGAGATCCAGGTGATCTCTACAGAGTCTCAGTTTTAAAAAAAGAGGGAAAAAAAGCAAGGGAATGAAGATAAAATATGTCAGTGGGCAGAGGGGTGGGCAGCAAGGAGAGAGAAAGTGCTGACACACCAGAAGAGTGATTAGGCAGGTGAGTCAATTAGTGAGGGACAGTGGGAGTGCTCTGCTAAAACAGGAGCTGAAAGGTGTATTATTAGTGCAAGGGAAGGAGTTCAGGCTGTGGCTGCAGGCCATGAAACCGGGAATTAGGATAACGAGGATAATAACGAGGTAGAGCTCCCCGAGAGCGGAGCGCGGGCACCGAGGAGTCGGAGCTGCTCGGGGAACACGGGAATAAATGTATGAATGGGGAGGCTGGGTCATGCTTTACTAGGATGGAAGGGATGGAACAGAACCAGTGTGGGAAGGAGGAAAAGCTGGGAACGGGTTTTTCTCCTTGCTGGCTGCCGTGGCACTGACGATGTCCCGGGATTGCTGGGATCCTGTCGGAGAAAACAGGAGGTTTATTAGCTGATTCTGGCTAAATCAGATTGAGGGATAAACAGATTCAGGGCTTAAAGGCTGTTTCTGATCAGAAAAGAGAAAATCAGGATTAAACCCGGAAAACAGTTTAATGGGATGAAGCGATCTGGGGGATTCTGGCTCAGCATCCCTCTGCCAAACCTCGGACACCTGACTGGGATATTTAAGTTGGAATGGTGGCTGCCTCACAGCCCATAGTGACAGATAGGAACATGGAATGGTTTGGGTTGAAAAAGACCTTAAAAACCACCCCCTGCCATGGGCAGGGACACCTTCCACTAGCCCAGGTTGCTCCAAGCCCCGTCCAACCTGGTCTTGGACACTTCCAGGGATCCAGGGGCAGCCACAGCTTCTCTGCCCAACCTGGGCCAGGGCCTCAACACCCTCAGGGTAAAAAATGACTCAGGAACCCCCTCCCTGAGGGGACACATTTCCTTCCAGTGGCCCCAGAAGGAAAACCAAACACCTGCTTTAAGTACCCTGGAGGACGTCAAAAATCAGGTTTAATAGACCCAAGTTTTGGGAACCTGAACCTAGAGAAAGCCTGGAATTTCTTCCTGTCTGTGGTGCTTTGATTGTTTAAAATTTTATTCCATACACAGTGCTGAAAACCCTGCGTTGGGAAGCTCTGGATCTGGGTGGGAAACAACCTCAAGGAGGTTACTGGGAAAAAACAGGGAGCCCAAGAGAGGGATCAAGAGAACTTGTCACCAAATAAAGGTTTTTTTCTTGGGGGTCGGGATGCAGCTTGGAGCGGGAAAGTGTCATTTGGGATGAGAAAAGGAACTCCAGTGCCTTCCTGGGTGATGCTGAGCCCTGATTTCAGGCAGAAGGAGAACACTTGGGACAACCTTTCTCCAGTGACCAAAAGTGGGCTGATCCCTGCTCCGAAATGTGCCGGCTGTGACATCCCCGTGGGCAGACGGGGCAGCTCCTGCAACCACCACAGGCACAGCTTCGGGGCTGGTGTCTTGACTCACGTCTTATGCAATCCTTCTCCTCCCCAGGAAGCCAGAAAGAACCTATTAAATCTGCCCACACAGCGTCTCTAATGCCTGAGCTGAAAAGTGGCAGGGAATTATGATGGATCTGTGGAGCCCTTCCCCAGGTTTTTGGGTGGATCGGGGGGGGGAAAAGTTCCTTCAGAAAAATGCACGGCTCGTTATGGATCTTCCAGCTGTGATAATGTCTGAAGGTCTTTCTTTAATTAAAGCCGAG
The DNA here is from genome assembly GCF_003945595.2 of Pipra filicauda. NCBI lineage: Eukaryota > Metazoa > Chordata > Aves > Passeriformes > Pipridae > Pipra > Pipra filicauda. Next base: position 32,050 of record NW_024104721.1, read on the forward strand.
CTTTACGACTGAACATTTCTGGTAGGAGTCTGCAGGGAGTAGCCTTTGAATTGGCAAATCAGCTGCCTTGAATAAACCACTTGTCAGGCTTAAAACACTGCGTTCCTTGAGCTCTGTGCTAAGTTTAAAAACGGGAAAATGAGTGAATTTAGCGGTGATGAGAAATGACAAACTGGCAGTGCTGGAAAACTGGAGGTTTTCTTTCACCCTCGGGTGCAGAGCAGCTCCTGCAGAACATTTTCTGTCTGTGCCATCCCTTCAGCTGCTGCTGCTCTGACAGTGGGATTGTTTGTGCTCCATCACCCATTCATTCCTTGCTTCCTGTGCTGCACAGGGTTCCAGAGACACATTCCCCTGATTGACTGGGAGGGTGGGGAGGCCCCTCTGCTCTGGAGCCAGGCTGGGAGAGCTGGGGGGGGTTCCCCTGGAGAAGAGAAGGCTCCAGGGAGAGCTGAGAGCCCCTGGCAGGGCCTGAAGGGGCTCCAGGAGAGCTGGAGAGGGACTGGGGACAAGGCAGGGAGGGACAGGACACAGGGAATGGCTTCAAACTGTAAAAGTGAAGATTTGGGTGGAATATTGGGAAGGAATTGTTGTCTATGAGGGTGGGGAGGCCCTGTCCCAGGTTGGGCAGAGAAGCTGTGGCTGCCCCTGGATCCCTGGAAGTGTCCAAGGCCAGGTTGGACGGGGCTTGGAGCAACCTGGGCTAGTGGAAGGTGTCCCTGCCCATGGCAGGGGTTAGAACTGGATGATCCTTAAGCTCCCTCCCAGCCCAAACCATTCTATGATTTTATAATTTTTCTGGTGGCTTTTAGGCACTTTCAGACCTCGTTGTGCCAGGACTGCCTGCTCCTTCAGGCTGATCTCCAAATCTGCAGCAGCATCAGGGCTCTGAGGCTGTACCTGTGGAAGCCCAGGCACTTGGGTTATGCCTGAAATGTTGAGAAATCTTAAGTTTTCAGCATCTTCTTCAACTGCAGACTCACAACTCTGCCCATCACACCAGTGCCCTCATGCCTTGGCACTCAGGGCATCTGAATTGTAGGTCAAGTTGAACTGACAGGTGGCTTAAACCTGAATTTCCATCTTTACACTGAGTTTCCTACCTGTGCATTGTGTGTTTAAACCCTCTGCAATGCAGGATGGGATCCAGTTGCCTAAAATTAGCAGGTGATTGAGTCCAAGACACTTCCAAATCTTCCTGAAGTTGGAGGGGAGGGCAAGTCCCTCATTCTCCTACAATAGCAGCTTTCAGTGATTCCTCAGGCATTAAACTCCTGAAATGTGGGAATCTGCTGTAGGGTCAGTTGAATCACTCCTACAGTTCACTGGGATCAGCTCTTGTTTCCCACCCAGAGACATCCAGAGCCACCTGAGATGCAGCAGAGTGCCCAAGGCATCCATCCAGAGCCAGTAAATCCAACACCAGACCTATGGGAGACCTGTGCCCTTGTGGAAATGGAGATGTGATACCTCTGGCATCTCAAGTAGCACCTGGTGCCTCTGTGTGGGCAACAGAGCTGAGCCTCAGACTTTAATTGACCCTAAAGGGAGCTCAGACACCTCATTCAGATGCAGGTCAGGTGTTCCCATGTTCACCTGCTCCTGTTTCAGGAGCTCCAGCCTTGTGACTTCTTTTTGCGCTCTTGAGAGGAGCCAAATACTCGATATTTGCAGCGTGTTTTCCCTGACTGTGATTTTTGAAACAACCTGCTCTCTTTCCTCATTGACCATAAACCCACAGTCAGTGTTTCCATGACGTCCAGACGACCAGGATTAATCATAGAATCACAGAATCAGCTGGGTTGGAAGGGACCTCCGAGATCATCAAGTCCAACCCTTGATCCAACCCCGCCGTGGTTCCCAGCCCATGGCACTGATGCCACATCCAGTCTGTCCTTAAACACCTCCAGGGATGGAGAATCCCCCCCTTCCCTGGGCAGCCCATTCCAATGGCTGAGCACCCTCTCTGCAAAGAATTTCTTCCTAATCTCCAACCTAAACCTCCCCTGGCACAGCTCAAGACCCAGCCCTCTTGTCTTGCTGATGGTTGCCTGGGAAAAGAGCCCAACCCCCAGCTGGCTCCCCCCTCCTGTCAGGGAGTTGCAGAGAGTGAGGAGGTCTCCCCTGAGCCTCCTCTTCTCCAGGCTGAGCCCCCCCAGCTCCCTCAGCCTCTCCTCACAGCACTTGTGCTCCAGTCCCTTCCCCAGCCTCGTTGCTCTCCTCTGGACCTGCTCCAGCCCCTCCATGTCCTTCCTGAGCTGAGGGCCCAGAACTGGACACAGCACTCCAGGGGTGGCCTCCCCAGCGCTGAGTCCAGGGGCAGAATCCCTTCCCTGGCCCTGTTGGCCACCCTGTTCCTGAGCCAGGCCAGGATCCATTGGCCCTCTTGTCCCCCTGGGCACACTCTGGCTCCTGTTCAGCTCCCTGGCCATCCCCACTCCCAGCTCCCTTCCTGCCTGGCTGCTCTCCAGCCCCTCTGGCCCAGCCTGGAGCTGCCGGGGGTTGTTGTGGCCAAAGGGCAGGACCCGGCCCTTGGCCTGGTTGAACCTCATCCCGTTGGAATCAGCCCAACTCTCCAGCCTGTCCAGGTCCCTCTGCAGAGCCCTCCTGCCTTCCAGCAGATCAACACTCCCCCCAGCTTGGTGTCATCTGCAAATCTGGGCTCATCCCTGAACCCAGCTCTGTGCCCCATGGTCAGGGTGCAGAGGATTTGGGGTGGATTATCAAAACTGAAATTCCAACAGCACAGACCAACCTGAGCCCTGGGGTGTGAGCTCCCTTTGTAATCTGTGGGGGAAAATCCGACTCTTTTAGGACATGAGTCAGCTGATCTCTTTTAGGTCTCTATTTTAGGAGGAGATGAAGCAAGTCCTCAAATCTTCTGTTCTTCTGTGTCAGCTATAAAGGTGACTTGCTCAAATGAAGGTATCTGAGCTCTGAAAGTCTATCTTTGGTCTGATGAATCGCAGCAATGAAGGGAAAGGGTGACTTCATCCTTTATAAATTCCTTCTTTGGATGGATTCACTCAGTCTTAAATTCTGCTACCTGCCTAATACACTGTTCACTCCTTGAGGTTCCCTGTCTTCTTTGCTCTGCCTCTTTCCAGGGAGAGGATCTTGCCTAATATTCCCAAGAATTCATGGTCAGCATGTGTTGTGGCCCTTCCCTACCTCCTGAGCTTCCCTGCCCTCTACCTGCCTTTCATTCTTCTCCTCTGTGCTCACCAGTGTAGGATTTTCTTGATCATCTCCACACTTACCCCAAATATCTCACTCTGTCTCCTTTGCAGTCACTGTTATCCCTTTCCCTGCTCTGCCCTCACACCCTCATCCTGCTCATTTCTCCTCATAATCCACTTTAAGTTCTCTTATGCCCAAAAACCTCCACTCTAAAAGCCATTTGATACCTCCATTCCTGCCCAGCCTTGACTCTCTCTCCAGCTCTAAGGTCACTGAACACATTGAACAATTCCCTCTTTAAGATTGGAAAGGGACTCGCTGGATCCAACTGGATCAGGTTTCTCAGGACTTTGTCCAGTGAAATTCTGAATATCTCTGAGGATGGACATACCAAGCCTATCTTGGATTCTTCCAGTGTCCATCCCTTTCAATACCCAAGAAATGGTCATTCCAGAGTCCCTCATGAGAGTTAAATGAACAAAATGTTAATAAATTAAATCTCAAAACCAATGGTTCATCCTCATCTTCCCTGACCCATCAAGCACTTCCAGAACTTACACTGATCTTGAAGTCTTGTTTTTCTCTGGAATCTTCCTATTTCTCCAGTGGCTCCTTCAAGGTGGAGTTTGGAGGATATTTCTCTCTCCTCTGTGAGGTGGATGAGAGGCTGGAGATGCCCCAGCCCAGATCCCCCCGTGCCCTGGGCTGGTCCCCCAGTGTGGGCAGAGGGCAGGGGGGGATTCTGCTCCTCTGCCCCTGTCTCAGCTGAGACCCCCCTGCAGAGCTGCTCCAGCCCTGGGAACAACAGCACAAGGACGTGGAGCTGCTGCAGAGAGTCCAGAGGAGGCCCCGGAGCTGCTGCCAGGGCTGGAGCCCCTCTGCTCTGGAGCCAGGCTGGGAGAGCTGGGGGGGTTCCCCTGGAGAAGAGAAGGCTCCAGGGAGAGCTGAGAGCCCCTGGCAGGGCCTGAAGGGGCTCCAGGAGAGCTGGAGAGGGACTGGGGACAAGGCCTGGAGGGACAGGACAAGAGGAAATGGATTAAGGGGAGATTTGGGTGGGATATTGGGAAGGAATTGTTGGCTGGGAGGGTGGGGAGGCCCTGGCCCAGGTTGGACAGAGGAGCTGTGGCTGCCCCTGGATCCCTGGGAGTGTCCAAGGCCGGGCTGGACACGACTTGGAGCAACCTGGGCTAGTGGAAGTTGTCCCTGCCTGTGGCAGGGGGTTGGTACAAGATGATCTTTAATGTCCCTTCCAACCCAAACCATTCCAGGATTCCACATCCCAGGACATGCTCCCTGCCGGCAGCGCCAGCCCCCAGTCCCTTGGTGCTGGAGTGCAAACCATCACCTTCACACCCTTTCCCAGGCCATTCCCTGCTTTTTGCTGTGATTCCTGCAGAAAACTGCCCAGCAGCCTCCTGGGGGGCTGAGCTGCCTTCCCGTCACGCCGGCTGACATTGGATCATTGTTTTCTTGCTTTCCTCCATCTGTCTGATTCCATCTGTTCTTTCTTCCCGGCTCCTCAGACCTCTGCGAGACACAGACTGTCCTTTTTATTCCTGTGTCCTTTTCATTCCTGCGCCCTGGTGTGTGAGCAGGGCTAAAAGACACTTTAATGATAAATATTCCATAAAATAAACTGGTTTTTTATGTAGTTTATATACAAATAATAGTTCTTTTTATTGAATTCACAGAAATGTTGTCCGGCCTTCGTCTCTCACGAGAAAGAAGAGAAGCCTTGAATTTGTACAAGACTTGACCTCCCCAAATCCTCCTTGGGGGGAAACAAGTGCCTACCTCAGTTTTAACCATCTGATCATCCCTAGATTACTGTAGTTATAATTATAAACCTCCAAAGTAAGACTAGTAACATGCAACTGCAGCTCATTTTCAGACTTGGCTGAGAAAAGGCTGTAACCAGACTGAGCAATTTTCATTTAGGCAAATTAAGGGTTTAAATTTAGCCTGGTAACTCAAATCCCACAAATCATAAACCATCGCCCCATGTTCACTGCACCATCATTTTCTTATTATTTCATGGTTTCTGACCAGTCAAAAACCATCATCCCAGTATTAGTCATGCACTGGAGGTCTGGGAACTTATAATACTTTACATTGTGTTTCTTTCTTATTTCATGGAAAAAGGTCTTTTTTTTTTATTGCTTTACTATTAAAATACAGTACAGTCCTATTTTGGGATATAAAGCCTTAAAATTGGCTGGGTTTTTATACTTTGTAAAAATAAGAGACCTGCGTGAGAAACTGTTTAAATGCTCATTCTTCAGTTTAATACCCAGCACCAGAAGCAGTAAAAGATTTTGCTCTTAATCATATTAATGAAGTTGATTATTTTAGGAATGCAGGCTGCCAAGCAGGTTCTCTATTTTAAACTGCAACAGCATCATAAATTAACACAGCAATTAAAAGAAAACATGTGGCAAATAATAAACACATGAAGGTGGGATGGTTTGGCAGAGGGAGAATGGTATCAAAGCAAGAGAGACCCAGGAATGTATTTTATAGGATCCCAGTTGTCCCAGTTGGTCATTCCCGGTGCAGGCAAGAAGGAAATGGGACTTCCTTGCACTAAAATTAGAATTATGTTATCAGGTGATGTTTATACATGGACTCCTTTTTTTTTTTTTTTAGTCTGGAAGGGGTAATGACTTTAAACTAAAGTGGAAAGTTTTAGTTGGGATATTGGGAAGGAATTCCTGGCTGGGAGGGTGGGGAGGCCCTGGCACAGGTTGGGCAGAGAAGCTGTGGCTGCCCCTGGATCCCTGGAAGTGTCCAAGGCCAGGTTGGAGCAACCTGGGCTAGTGGAAGGTGTCCCTGCTCATGGCAGGGGGTGGGACTGGATGATCTTTAAGACCTGTTCCAACCTAACCCATTCTAAAATCCTCTGGTTTTATAACATTTACCCCAGAGACTTTTCCAGTTCTGGATACGGATTCACTCCACAGAAATCTAATGGTAAAAAGATATATTTATACTTTGTGATTATAAAAGCCTCAGGCAGAAAAAGTGCCAAGCACTGTCCAGGGGGAGGAAGGAGATTTTTGATGTACAGAGTTACCCACCAAAGACTGAGGCAAGAATTAACTTCCCAAACTGCCCTGTGGTGCAGAAGGTCATCCCCCTGGGGGCTTTGGCTGTGGGAAAACTCATGTGAAGTTTTGCTTCACCAGTGACCTACTGGAAGTACCTTTTATATGAGAAACAAACTCCCACTGTGAGAGCAGTCTGAGCTCTTCCTGATTATAAAATCATGGAACAGCTTGGGTTGGAAGGGACCTTAAAGACCATCTCGTTCCACCCACTGTGGACGGGGACACCTCCCACTATCCCAGGTTGCTCCAAGCCCCGTCCAACCTGGCCTTGGACACTTCCAGGGATCCAGGGGCAGCCACAGCTTCTCTGGGCAACCTGTGCCAGGGCCTCACCACCCTCACAGGGAAGAATCTCTTTGTAATATCTGCCCTCCTTCAGTTCATCCTCCCAATCATCCTCAGAAATTCCGTCTCCAGCTCCTCACCAGAGCATTGGAGACATCAGGTTCTCCTGGAGGATGGAACAGAGCACAAGGACTTGGAGCCTCACCTTGTGCTGTTCTTCTGTCATACCTAAACCTGCCTTGAAGGCAGCACCAATCACAGAATCCCAGAATATCCTGAATTGGAAGTGACCCATGGGGATCATCCAGTCCAACCCTCAGCCCTGCACAGGCCCAGCCCCAAGAGTCCCCCCCTGTGCCCCAGAGGATCAGCCAAACCCTCCTGGAGCTCTGGCAGCCTTGGGGCTGTGCCCACTGCCCTGGGGAGCCTGGGCAGTGCCCAACCAGCCTCTGGGGGAAGAACCTTTCCCTGAGATCCAACCTGAGCCTGCCCTGGCACAGCTCCAGCCATTCCCTGGGTTCTGTCCCTGTTCCCCGCAGAGCAGAGCTCAGTCCCTGCCCCTCCTCTGCCCCTCCCAAGGAAGCTGCAGATCCGTAGCTCTCAGGAAAGCACATTTATGTGATAGTGCCATTAACTTCTCGAGAAGATAAGAGAGAAAATTACCCTTCCCCATCCCAGCAGTTTGCCAGTTCTGATGGAGAATAATTCCTGCTGGGGAATTGTGAATGTTTCCCATCATAGAATCATAGAATCATAGAATCATAGAATCATAGAATCATAGAATCATAGAACCATACAATCATAGAATCATAGAATCAGCTGAGTTGGAAGGGACCTCCGAGATCATCAAGTCCAACCCTTGATCCAACCCCGCTGTGGTTCCCAACCCATGGCACTGATGCCACATCCAGTCTGACCTTAAACACCTCCAGGGATGGAGAATCCACCACTTCCCTGGGCAGCCCATTCCAATGGCTGATCACCCCCTCTGGAAAGAAATTCTTTCTAATACCCAACTGCCTTAGAGACATTGCTGCTCTGAGAGTGGAAAAGGATCTTTCCTTCTTCCCTCCTGGACTTTTATTTGGAGGGGAGAAGAGATTTGGTCTATTATAAATGCTTATGTCATGATAGAGATAATTAAGATTGTATGTAATGTATTGTAGTATTTCTTTGTACAGTCATTGTAATATATTCCCTTTCCCCCATTTTGAGTCTTCTGTGGTGTCTGGAAACCATCTCACACTGGGTTGAGATGTGGGAGGGGGTTTGGACTAGGGAATTAGATTTTTGGGGCTCTCAAACCATGACACCAACCTAAACCTCCCCTGGCACAACTTGAGACCGAGCCCTCTTGTCTTGCTGATGGTTGCCTGGGAAAAGAGCCCAACCCCCCCCTGGCTCCCCCCTCCTGTCAGGGAGTTGCAGAGAGTGAGGAGGTCTCCCCTGAGCCTCCTCTTCTCCAGGCTGAGCCCCCCCAGCTCCCTCAGCCTCTCCTCACAGCACATGTGTTCCAGTCCCTTCCCCAGCCTCGTTGCTCTCCTCTGGACCTGCTCCAGGACCTCCATGTCCTTCCTGAGCTGAGGGCCCAGAGCTGGACACAGCACTCCAGGGGTGGCCTCACCAGCGCTGAGTCCAGGGGCAGAATCACTTCCCTGGACCTGTTGGCCACCCTGTTCCTGCTCCAGGCCAGGATCCATTGGCCTTCTTGTCCCCCTGGGCACACTCTGGCTCCTGTTCAGCTCCCTGCCCATCCCAGCTCCCTTCCTGCCTGGCTGCTCTCCAGCCCCTCTGGCCCAGCCTCCTGCCAGGGTTCCTCCTGCCAGCCCGTGGTTGAGGGTGGCAGCCGCTCGCTCTGCCCGTGCTGGGAGCCAGCCTGGGTGAGGTAAATGATATTCAGGGCCCCAACCATCATCAGTCCCTGAATGATTTTGTGCCCGTTTCAACCCACAGATGGATTCCGATGAGTTTTCCAACGTGGAAAGTCTTCCCTGCCTGGGAAGAGCTCGTTTACTCATCCGTGCCATCGAGAGCCATCCGGTGATGCAACGCTCCACGTAGACGGTGTTAGGGCTGCCAGCCCAGAGCTGAGGGGTGATAAAAGAGAGATGAGAGGAAAGGAAAGGAATGGCAAGGCAAGGACGATTGATAAAAATATAATTCCGCTGATAATTCCATCTGTCAGACTAATAACGCGCTCGTAATGTGGGTTTTTTTTTAATAATAATAATAACTCCTGCTTACATAACAGCTCTGAAATGTGGCTTCTTAAGGAGCTTGGAAGTATTAATTGAAGCCCAAAACAGCCATGGGAGGTGGATGGGAATCCACAGTGAACATCACTGTCATCACTCCCTCATTCCACAGGCAGGGAAGTTGGCAGAGCTGGCTCCAGGCTCTGCAGCCCTGCAGGCAAAGTTCAGTTTGCTCCGACGAGTTCCTCCCCGTGGAGTGCAGAGACACAGGTGTGGAGCAAGGTCAGGTGAGCGGGAAGGAGGGTTTGGATCATCTCTTGCCAGCCCTGCTTTGGTCAGACTTCAGATCCAGCAGTTTCTGAGGGGACACTTGGCTCTCCTGAGCGGGTTGGGCAGAGCTGTGGTTGCTTCGTGATGTTCAGAACTTTCATCTCTCTCAGAGCTTGCTCTGGTGCTCCAAAGGCTGGAGCCCCTCTGCTCTGGAGCCAGGCTGGGAGAGCTGGGGGGATTCCCTTGGAGAAGAGAAGGCTCCAGGGAGAGCTGAGAGCCCCTGGCAGGGCCTAAAGGGGCTCCAGGAGAGCTGGAGAGGGACTGGGGACAAGGCATGGAGGGAGAGGACACAGGGAATGGCTTCCCAGTGCCAGAGGGCAGGGTTAGATGGGATACTGGGAAGGAATTGTTGGCTGTGATGGTGGGGAGGTCCTGGCCCAGGTGTGGCTACCCCTGGATCCCTGGAAGTGTCCAAGGCCAGGTTGGACAGGGCTTGGAGCAACCTGGGCTAGTGGAAGGTGCTCCTGCCCATGGCAGGGAGGTGGAACAAGCTGATCCTTAAGACCCCTTCCAACCTTGCCATCCCAAACCATTCCATGGTTCTGCTGCTCTTGGTAACCACCTGCTTTGTGTCTAAAAGCAGAACTGGCAACTGGGAAGAAGTGCTGGGTGATAAATCTGTCATCAACCCAAAAAAAGAATGGGGTCTCTTTATGTACATCCCTGACTTACACATCACCTTCCTCCCCACTGCCATCCTCTGGAGTGGACAAGGAAAATGAAACCAGCCTGAAATGGGAGCTTGGAGAATCATTTAAAGCCAAATCAAGTAAATCCTCATTTTCAGTCCTGGATTCCTTGTGATGACTGAAAAATCACTACATGTGGTGTTATCTGGATCAGTCCTTTGTGATTAGTATTTTTAGTTATTGTTGATATTATTTGGGTCCCGGCAGTAGTCTAACAAAGCAATGGTTCTCCTCGGGCTTGGAGGTACAGGAACACAACTCCAAGTCATTTGGCCTAAGCTGAGACAGAACAGGCACATGAAATGACCCCATTTTCCTTGTCCACACGGGGCTGTCCCACTTGGATTTCTCCAAGCTCCCATATCTCACAGGCATCAGGCAGTGGAGCCTGGGGAGCAACCACACCCTCTGAAATATAGAATCATAGAATCACAGAATCAACCAGGTTGGAAAAGCCCTCTGAGATCATCAAGTCCAACCCTTGATCCAACCCCGCCGTGGTTCCCAGCCCATGGCACTGATGCCACATCCAGTCTGTCCTTCAACACCTCCAGGGATGGAGAATCCACCCCCTCCCTGGGCAGCCCATTCCAATGGCTGAGCACCCTCTCTGCAAAGAAATTCTTTCTAATCTCCAACCTAAACCTCCCCTGGCACAGGGGAAGACCCAGCCCTCTTGTCCCACTGCTGGTTCCTGGGAAAAGAGCCCAACCCCCCCCTGGCTCCCCCCTCCTGTCAGGGAGTTGCAGAGAGTGAGGAGGTCTCCCCTGAGCCTCCTCTTCTCCAGGCTGAGCTCCCCCAGCTCCCTCAGCCTCTCCTCACAGCACTTGGGCTCCAGTCCCTTCCCCAGCCTCGTTGCTCTCCTCTGGACCTGCTCCAGCCCCTCCATGTCCTTCCTGAGCTGAGGGCCCAGAACTGGACACAGCACTCCAGGGGTGGCCTCACCAGCGCTGAGTCCAGGGCAGGAATCACTTCCCTGACCCTGTTGGCCACCCTGTTCCTGCTCCAGGCCAGGATCCATTGGCCTTCTTGTCCCCCTGGGCACCCTCTGGCTCCTGTTCAGCTCCCTGTCCATCCCCACTCCCAGCTCCCTTCCTGCCTGGCTGCTCTCCAGCCCCTCTGGCCCAGCCTGGAGCTGCCGGGGGTTGTTGTGGCCAAAGGGCAGGACCCGGCCCTTGGCCTGGTTGAACCTCATCCCGTTGGAATCAGCCCATGGATCCAGCCTGTCCAGGTCCCTCTACAGAGCCCTCCTGCCTTCCAGCTGATCAACACACCCCCCAACTTGGTGTCACCTGCAGATTTGTTGATGGTTCACTCAATCCCCTCATCTAAATCATCAATAAAGACATTAAACAGAACTGAGCCCAGCACTGATCCCTGGGGACACCACTGGTGACGGATCCCACCTGGATGCAGCTCCATTTCCCACCAACCTCCAGGCCTGACCATCAGCCAGTTCCTGACCCAGCAGGGAGTGCTCCTGGCCAAGCCTTTTCCAGGGATGTTCCATGGGGGATGGTGTCCAAGGCTTTACTGAGGTCCAGACAGACACACCCACAGCCTTCCCCTCCTCCAGCACCTGAGCAGATCAGGTGTGTGTGGCACCACAGACACGGAGCCTGTTTACATCAGCACAGACTCAGCTACTTATTTTTAAACCCCCAACAAGTTGCAATTGTCCCCTGCAGCTGCTGTTTGCTGAACCAAAAGCGTGTTCTTTCTCAGGTTTGAAGCTGTTATTTTTAGTTGCACAGGCAAAAATGCAAACCTTTCGGAGGGGTCACACATCCAGCAGTGTCAGCTCCTCATTTTCATCCCTGAAAGCCCAGCAGGGACTCAAGGCTTTGTCCATCCCCACCTGTTGACCCTCAGTCCCCTGGTGAATCACTTTGTGATGCTGTCTCAACCTTTTCCTGCTCTCCCCCGCTCCTTTCAATATAGAAACAAAGCTAAAACAGGGATTTGATTTTTAAAAAGAGTGCATTTTATTCCTTTTCATGCCTGTTCCAGGCTGGTATTTCACACACACACACACAGGTTGTCAGAGCCTGCTGCCAACAAGGTGTGATGTGGACTTTTGTCTGAGAGGTCGATCCGACTGTGGGGGTTATGACTCAACACCTTGCAGGTGTAAGAGATCCATCCTAATTCCTTGGGCTATCTCAGGCTTATGTGAGCTTGGCTCCCTTGGAAACAAGGCTTAGGTGGCTGTGCATCCATCCATCCTCTTTTTAGAGGAATAAATGTTCATTTTCCTCGTTTTAAAGGAGTAAAGTGAGAGCCACTAAGCAGCTTCAACCACAGGGCCACGAAGATGAGGAAGAGTCCAGAGGAGAAGCCATAGGAGGGACAGCTGAGGGCACTGGGATTGTCCAGCCTGGAGAAGAGGGGACTGAGGGGAGACCTCACTGGGGTCTTCAATATCCTCATGGGGGGCAGCTCCAATCTCTGCTCTGGGTGACAGGGACAGGACCCAGGGAATGGTTGGAGCTGTGCCAGGGCAGGCTCAGGTTGGATCTCAGCCAAAGGTTCTTCCCCCAGAGGCTGGTTGGGCACTGCCCAGGCTCCCCAGGGCAGTGGGCACAGCCCCAAGGCTGCCAGAGCTCCAGGAGGGTTTGGCTGATCCTCTGGGGCACAGGGGGGGACTCTCGGGGCTGGGCCTGTGCAGGGCCAGGAGTTGGACTGGGTGATCCCTGGGGGTCCCTTCCAATGTTCTATGATTTTATGACCCAGACGTTGTGAAAGTCCCAAGAATGGAAGGATTTTTGTGGAGTCAGTTAATGAGAACCTTACAAGACATCAGGGACCCAACTAAGAGCCACAGCTCTGTAGGACATCAGCCCTCACTGCCCACCTTGTTGACTTGGCCCATCACCCTTGGCTCCCCCAAATCCCATCCACGACCTGCCTGGTCACTGCTCTCACCTTCCAGACCATTCCTGATCTGAGAAGTTGCCCTTTCCACATCCATCTCCTCCTCAGCTCCTCTTCCATCCCATTACCCTCTTCCCTATTTGGTTTTCCTTTCCCCTGGACATGCCCACGATGTGCCACCACCACCATCTTCATCTTTCCCAGTGACTGACGCTTCCCTTTTGCCAACTGAATCACTGGGGCTGGTTCAGCACAATAATCATTATCCTTGGACACAGAGCTGGATGAAGGAATTGTGTCCCCTCCAGTTGCTTTTCCACTTGTGATTTTTGGCTACAGAAGAAAAAAAATACAGAGGCCTCTGTGTTGTGGGTGTTTTCAGTGATTTTATCAGCAGGATTTCTGTATCCTTCCATCTGGGAATCAAGGTGCCCTTGGTTTAGCTGTTTGTTGTCCACTCTACTGAGGTTTTAGCAGCTCCTTTGAAAGTCTGAGTGACCCAAGTATGGGATTTTCCACAGTAAAACAAAGGTCTGGCTGAGCCCAGGTCTCCAGAAGGCCCTGGAATGCCACTGCCTTGGGAAGAGAATTCACCTGCTTTGTGGATTCTTTTGCTGCTCAAGTGGAATTCAGCCACAAAGGCCACAATATCCGTGGGTTTGGCCTTGGAGCAGGGCAGTGGTCAAGGAAGTGAGAGGCAAAATTCTACCCAGAGCAGACAAGTGGGAGATGAACTTCAGGGAATCATGGAATGGTTTGGATTGGAAGGGACATTAAAGATCATCCAGTTCCAACCCCCTGCCATGGGCAGGGACACCTTCCACTAGACCAGGTTGTCCAATCTGGCCTTGGACACTTCCAGGGATTCAGGGGCAGCCACAGCTTCTCTGGATAACCTGTGCCAGGGCTTCCCCACCCTCTCAGCCAGGAATTCCTTCCCAATATCCCATCTATCCCTACCCTCTGGCACTGGGAAGCCATTCCCTGTGTCCTGTCCCTCCATCCCTTGTCCCAAGTCCCTCTCCAGCTCTCCTGGAGCTCCTTTAGGCACAGGAAAGGCCCAATCTTGCTGATCCAGCAGCCAAATGTTTAAAATGAAGTTTGTTCCATGGCTGCAAAGCTGTACATGGCACAGACAATCTGCTCCTGCTTCCTCTTGCTCCTGCTGCTCTGTTCATTAAGGCATCCTGGTTTTTCCCTTTTCCAACACCTCCTTTCAGTTGCTCAGAGCTTTTGCCAAACTGGAATTGTTTGGACGAGAATTTTCCGGGACAAATGTCTCTCTTTCCAGCTGAGATCAAGTTGCAGGTAAAGCAGTTCTGTGGTTTTTCAGGAATGAGGAGAGGGGGAAAAAAAAATGGTGTTTTGCCAGATTAGAAAATGGAATGTTATAAAATCTGGAGATACCTACCCCAGGAAAATCCACCTGGACATGCTTAGGGAAACAGCTTTGGGAAAATCTGGTTATTTCCTTGTGTTCACCTGGTCTGGTGGAAGGTGTCCCTGCCCATGGGGTGGGAATGAGACGGGATTTAAGGTCCCTTCCAAACCATTCCATGATTCTGTGATTTAAGGCAAGTTTCAGGCATGTTCCATGAACATGGGTGAGTCTCTCAGCTCCTGACCATGAACATGTGCTCTGCTGCCTCCGGGACATAATTTGGGAATGTGGGAGCTCGAGGCAAATTTCTCAGCCAGTGGCAAGAGCTGACATGAATCCCAGGAAGCATTTAACCTGCATACTTCCTAATTTTCCTTCCAAATTATCCTGATAGAGCAAGAGTTTGGGGTGATGTAGTTGAGGATGTCCCCGTTCATTGCAGGGGGACTGGACAACCTTTAAAGATTCCTTCCAATCCAAACCATTCCATTATTCTATAATATTGAAAATATAATGATTCTATGATATTGGAAGTATAATGAATCTGTAACAGTGAAAATACAATGATTCTATAATATTGGAAGTAAAATGGCTCTCTGGGAATGAAAATGTAATGATTCTATGATAACAAAAATACAATTATTATATAATAATGAAAATACATTGGTTCTATAATAATGAAAATACATTGATCCTATAATAACGAAAATCAAATTATTCCATAATAATGAAATTAGAGTTGTTCTGTAATAATGTAAATCAAATTGTTCTGTAATAATGAAAATACACTGATTCTGTAGTCGTGAAAATGCAATGATTCTGTAGCCATGAAAAGCAAATCCAGGTGTTTTGGCAAAGATCATGATGGGAATTCACACATCCCTGGGGTGTTAAAGCCTCAGCTTTCGGTCTTCCCTGGAAGAGCAACTCAACACCAGCCAATTCCATGAGTCAGCTCCTCGGTGAGAGTCAATTTGTTGGCTCCAGGGCTCCGTGATTCAATGGAATTGGAAGTGGAATGCCAAGTTTCCATGAGCTTGGACATGACAAAGGGGAGGCGAGACCCGGCGGGCAGGGAACAAACATTCCAGGCTGGGCTCATTCCAGGCCGGAGCCTGACATTTGCAAACCAGGCTGGCATTTCTGGAACACATCAGAGAAGCATCAGGTATTATTCATCCCCCTCATTCCATGAACTGCAGGGGAGGCTGGAGCGAGGAGAGCTTGGAATCACCGAAGGGAACGAGGAGAAAATGCCGAATCACCCCCCCCGTGATGTAACACCTTCAAAGCCTTTCACGGGAAAACAGCAAAGTGTGACCTCATTTCATCTCCTGGAAAAACACAGGCGTTGTTTCTTCCTTGGGAATCTTCGAGCTCCCAGTGCTCTGTGGGTTTTTAGGGCTTTGAGTATCCGTGTTGGAATTGGAAGCCTGAAAAGAGGGGGAAAATGAGATGAAAACGCCACGTGGAAGTAAAAATAGAAACTATTCCATGTTCTGTACCAAAACTGGTTGTTTCAGAGCTAAGACTAAATATTTGTGGTCGGGTTCAGACCCTGAAAGCAGCTGGATATGCCCAGGAGAAAGAGGGAAATGCAGGGAATGGGTATTTCCTGAGGAATCAGCTTCATTTATTTCCCTGGGAAAAGAGGAAAGGAGGATTCAGTCAGACCTTAAACTGTACATGGCATCAAATGTCTGTGTTTGTTTAAACTTGGAGACAGGGCAGAGTCACAGAATCCTGGAGTGGTTTGGGTTGGAATGGACCTGGAAGATCATCCGGTTCCAACCTCCTGCCAAACCCCTGCTGGGCAGGGACTTTTCACCTCTTAGTCCCTTTAAAACCCTTCTCAAGCATTAAGGAATTAAATCTCAGAGTGTTCCTCTCCATCAGGTCCTGACCCGATGGGAGAGGGATGCTCCCAGCAATTAAACATTGGATTTGGAGCTCCAATCTGCCGTAGGAAAAGCTGATGATTCCAGGTGGGAATTCAAAAGGCCAAAATATGCAACGGGATTCACTGGATAACTTTCTATCGTGGGATCCTGATCCCCCAGCTCCTCAGTCAGACCTCCCTGTGGATCCACGTCCTTCCTGGTGCTCCCAGGCTCGGGAATAAAGAGGAGCAGAGGGATAGGTCAGTGCATGGCCAGGATTCACCTGGATAAAGGGCTGGGGTGGAGCCAGAGAGTGGGAGAGACTCAGGACTTCCAGAGGGTTTCCCAGTTCAAATATAACCCCTGTCTGGAGCAGAGGTACAGTCTAACCCAGATTCTGGGAATCACAGCAGCCAGGGATGAGTGTGAGCTGTGCTTTCAGAGCTGAGTGCAGAAAGCATTAAAAAAAAAAAAGGAAATGAGTTTTTTTTTCTCTATATACAGATCTACAAATCTGGGGAGTCACCTTCGTGTTCCCTGAACACTTTGTGTCCACAGCTCTGACTGAATCCTCATCCCTGGGTATTTTTCCTGGCTGGAAAGGAAGGAAATGTTTATTTTTCACAGGAAAAAAAAAAAAAGCATTGATTTGTTGATTTTTCCTGGGCAGAGTTTTAAAGGGCCAGCCCTGAAAGGGGTGATCAAGCTTTAGAAATGTTTCCTCTCAGGAACATCACTTTTTATTTTTATTTATCCGTCGCCCCACAATTCCTTGGAGCAGCCCCAGCTCCTCCTGCTTATTTTTAGTTGTGAACTGGAGCAGCAAAGGAGAGCTGAGCCTGTGTCTGTCATCCCTGGCTGTCACAGCACCAGAGATGCTCTGTCCACCCCCTGCAGTGTCTCCAGTGCTTTCCTCAAAAAGAAAAAAAACGGGAAAAGAGAGCTCAAAGGAGGAAGTTTCCAGCCTCAACAGGCTACAGCCATCGTTAAATCAGCGCCAGGTTCCCTTCTCAGGGGTTTCTATGGAGACATTGCACTGTCCTGGCAGGCTCTTTATGCTTCAGCCAATTGTGTTTATGTGGCTTTGTCACAGAGCCAGAGTGGGCCAAGCCCTGCCCTGTCCGTGTGGAGTGACACAGGATTCCCAGTGGATCCATCAGGCAGAGCCCCCGGACGCTGAGCAAAGAGACAGAGAGGTTGTTTTCTGCTGAGTCTTGTAGGGTTTGTTCAGTTCTTGGCAGCTCTTGGCCAAGTCTTGTGCAAAGAGAGTCCTGGAAGAGCAGCTGGATGGAAACCTGTCCCTGTCCCACAGTCCTGGGAGGGGCAGCTGAGGGAGCTGGGGGGGCTCAGCCTGGAGAAAAGGAGGCTCAGGGGGGACCTTCTGGCTCTGCAACTCCCTGACAGGAGGGGGGAGCTGGGGGGGTCGGGCTCTGCTCCCAGGGAACAAGGGACAGGAGGAGAGGGAACGGCCTCAGGGGAGGTTTAGGTTGGATATTAAGAAAAATTCCTTCCTGGAAAGGGTTGTCCAGCCCTGGCACAGCTGCCCAGGGCAGTGTTGGAGTCCCCATCCCTGGAGGGATTTAAAATCCCTGTGGATATGGCAGTGCCCTCTGTGAGCAGTGACAGGACCTGAGTGAATGTCCTGAAGTTGCCAGGGCAGGCTCAGGTTGGATCCCAGGAAAAGGTTCTTCCCCCAGAGGCTGGTTGGGCACTGCCCAGGCTCCCCAGGGCAGTGGGCACAGCCCCAAGGCTGCCAGAGCTCCAGGAGGGTTTGGACAACGCTCTGAGGGACAGGGTGGGATTGTTGGGATGTCTGAGCAGGGCCAGGACTTGGACTGGATGGTCCTTGTGGGTCCCTTCCAGCTCAGGATATTCCAGGATTCTTTGATAAGTGTCCAAGGCCAGGTTGGACGGGGCTTGGAGCAACCTGGGCTAGTGGAAGGTGTCCCTGCCCATGGCACTTTTCCCATTTTTACCTGGCTTGGCAGCCGGATTCCTGGGAGTGAGATGGCAAATTCTGCTCCTCTCAGAGCTGAGCTGTGTAATAGATACCATTTGTATTCACTTACACACCACACTATATCTAATAGTTTTCCTAATGACAGCCCGAGCCACCAAAGCAGTTAATTTGAAGCTCCACGAATTTCCACGCACTTCCAACCTTTGCCATGAATATCACTGAGCTTTATTAACATAATTAAGCCTAAAAAAAATAAAGGACTGGTCTAATTTCACTCCTGGATTTTGGAGATGAGTCGAGATCACGATACTGCAACGACAGGGCAATAAATGAGGACTGAGGAGATGGATTTGCCTTCTTTGGCAGCCTTTAAATTTACTTGGGAGGAGGAATTGATGGCACAGAAAGCAGAGTTTGGAGGCTGATGGTTTTATTGCAAGGAGAGGAGAGTTAATAAATCTTCATACTGCTCTGATTAATGATTCTGGAGAGAGTCTCTCCACAGTCTTGGAAGCTTTCCTGAGAAGGAGCAATGAGCTGGTCAAGGAAGCAAATAACACTCACAAATGAAAAGCTGTTGGATGAATTCATCTCTGAGCAGGCACTGGGCCAGGGGTGTCCCCTTTTTTGCAGTCACAGGGGTTGGTTTGCACCACAGGACGCAAAAACATGGAATCACTCGACTGTTTAGGTTGGAAAAGCCCTCTGAGGTCATCAGGTCCAACCCTTCCCCCAAGGCCACCACTGACCCCTGTCCCCAAGTGCCACATCCACAGGGATTTGAAATCCCTCCAGGGATGGGGACTCCACCCTTGCCATTCCATGAGGAAATTTTGACAGTATCCAATCTAAACCTGCCCTGGCACAGCTGGAGGCCATTCCCTCTCCTCCTGTCCCTTGTTCCCTGGGAGCAGAGCCCGAATTCCCCCCGGCTCCCCCCTCCTGTCAGGGAGTTGCAGAGCCAGAAGGTCCCCCCTGAGCCTCCTTTTCTCCAGGCTGAGCCCCCCCAGCTCCCTCAGCTGCTCCTGCTGCTCCAGCCCCTTCCCAGCTCCGTTCCCTTCCCTGCACACGCTCCAGCCCCTCCATGTCTCTCCTGTCTGAGGGTCCCAGAAGTGCCCCCAGGGCTGGAGGTGCCCCAGCAGTGCCAGCACTGGGGACAATCCCTGGGCCTGTGACACGCTATTTTTGACACAAACCAAGTGCCCTTGGCTTTCTTGCCCCCCTGGACACACCTGGGATCACATCCAGCCCCTGCCACCAGCATCTCCAGGTCCTTTCCCAGCTTTCCAGCCACTCCTCCTCCAGCCCAGGGAGCTCCATGTGGATGTCGTGACCCACGTGCAGGACCTGGCACAACCTTCCTTGAGTCTTTCAAGGCAGCCCCCTGCCCATTCCCAGGGTCTACCCCAGTGCCCAGCAATCCCCATGGGCATTGGAAAAACAGATCTCCAAACTATCCTGGTGGCTGGGAAGGGAGGGATGGGTGGAGACAAAGCAACCTGGAGACTTTCTTCCCTTCCTGGGGCAAGGAAACACCATCCTCCCTCTCCCAACTTAGCTTTTCTCACCTCCCCTTCTCTAAAAGGGATTTTATTCCAATGGATTGTTAATGAGCACCTTTATCTGATTGCAAGGCTCTCTCTCGGGTTGATGTTTGCATCTCATTTGGGATGTGTGTCCCCAACACACCTCCCTGACACACTTTGTTATCCCATCACACCTCCCTGAGCACCTGGAAAGCCTCTGCTTGCCCTAAAAAAAAAAACCTGCCCAGGCTGTGAGACCACATCCAGCTGAGCAAAAAGGGCCTGGAGAAGACAAACAACCCTCTTGGTTTAAATGCAGGATGGGAATTGGGGTGTCCTGCAGCTAATTAGGAGCTTAACGATCTTAACAATGCTCAGGGCTCGTTTGGGAGCTTCAGCTCCCATTCACACCTCGCCCCCCCCCAGAAAACTAAAAATTAAATTCTTCCCTTCCAGCTTTTTCTAAATAAAACAGTCCAACAATTTGGTTTTAAAACGTGCTTTGTTTAAAAATATACATGAGATTTGTTTGGAGGTGATTAAAACCAGTGTGAGAATGAGAGGAGGAAAACTTGGGGCTCTCAGTGAATCATTCCATTCAAACTGAAAAGCTGGGGAATGTTTGCAGCTTCCCAGTCGCTACATGAAGGCAGAGAGAGACTCTTGGGGGGGGGAGGAAAAAGAGAATTTAGAAAGAAATGCAGATAATTGTCTCCTCCTGCTTTATCACTTTATTTTTGAGAGCCTTGGCCTCAGCTCAGTTAATCCTCCTGCCCCTTAAACACGTGAAAAAAGCACACACTAAAAATATTGTGATTAGGATGGGTGAGGAAGGAGAGAATAAAAATTCCTGCTCTCCACCAACTGCTCCCAGAGCTGCCAGAATTAGCACTTGGTTGGAGTTTATTATTTGGGGGGCAGGGGAGGAGATTATTTCTGCCTGTTGCCTATTTTTAGGGCAGCGCTTTGGCAACCTGCTCTGCCATCCCTGTAGGCAGGGGCTGTGATTCCTGAACTGCAAGGGAGCAGCCAAATTTGAGGGATTTGGCCCCAAAGCTCAGCTCTTTGAACCCCAGAATCCCCAGGAGCACAGAATGTGCTGTGTTGGAAGGAATCCACAAGGATCATCCAGTCCAACCCTTAGCCCTGCACAGGCCCATCCCCAAGAGTCACACCACGTGCCTGGGGGGTACCAAATTAATTTGGAACAAAGGAAGGCTGCAGGAGAGGCCATCCATAAATTTTCAGGGCGGGAAGAGCTGAGCACCAGGAGAAAATGGTGACGTGCAGCAACACAAAACCGGGAGGGAGATTCCATCCTCCCTGACCCGCCGCCCGTGCCCGGGCTCTGAAATTCCAGCCAGCAATTCCTCCCTCGTGCCTGGTAATTAAAAATCAAAAGCCCCCTTTTGGCAGGTATTTCACGTGCTGCTGAAATCTGCTGTGGCTGCCCGGACATTCCCGAGGGAAGATGTTCCTCCGTGAGGATCCGCGGAGCTTCCCGCGGCCATCCCGGGGCAGGGAGCCGGGTGAGCTCCTGCTCCACCTCTCCGGGTTGTCTCCTCTGGCACGGGAGCATCCCCTCCTCTCCGTGGCACCGGGAATGGGAAGGCAGGGAGGCGGCGCCGCTGGGCGTGTGCCAGTTTCCATGGAAATGCTGCCTTCTGGAAGTTTTCCTGGAAAGGGGAGATGGGTGGAGGGATGGCAGAGGGGAGGTGAGGGGCAAAGAGATGAGATCCAGGCTGAAAGAGGACAGGGTTAGTTTGGATATTGGGAAGGAATTCCTGGCTGGGAGGGTGGGGAGGCCCTGGCAGAGGTTGCCAAGAGAAGCTGTGGCTGCCCCTGGATCCCTGGAAAAGCTCAAGGCCAGATGGGATTGGGCTTGGAGCAAGTGGAATGTTATCCCTGCCCATGGCAGGGGGTTGGAACTGGATGGTTTTTAAGGTCCCTTCCAACCCAAACCATTCCATGATTCCATGATCCAGGGGGTGGGCTCTGACCCATCAGTGTTCTCTCTCCAGTGGCCATTCCAGGAGGAATCACTGCAGAGTCACATCCTGCCATCCACCCCCCCCCCTTCCCCCATAAAATCCATTACCAGTTTCAAGACTTTGGAATGCTGTTCCCTTCTCCACCTTGGAGACCTGGCAGAGGGAAGTTCAGGATGGGTAATAAAGAATTTGGGCTTTGTGGTTGGATTTGGGGGGGGGTTTGGTGGGGGTGGTTCAAAGGAGATGCTTTGTATCCAGAAGATGGGAGTCATGGAAGGTAATTCCAGGGGTTACATGGAGCACAGGGTGGTACCAGCTGCTGGAGCTGCCCCTTTGGGTGCCCACCTCCATCCCTGCCCCTCACACCATGAGGGGAAGCAGCCACACTTCCCAGGGGGATTTCTTTAAAATTCCCCATTCCCCACCTGCAGGGCAAACCTGAGCAACAGGCAAAAAATCCAAGGGAGATGGGAAAAAATCCATAGGAGATGGAAGTGCTGGGAAGGTGAGAAGTGGGGATGTTGTGTTTTCCTCAGCTTCCAGGTTCAAATACCAGAATTCCAGAAGCATCTTCTTGAATATTGAAGACCGGCGGCTCGGAGTCAACGGAACCGCTTTCTCTTCCACGAAAAAAAGCCTCTGGAAGGGGTTAGTGCCGCCAGCAGGGAATTTCCCAGCTCTCCCCATCCCCACAGAGAGGTTTGGATCACCAGGAGCAGGGAATTCATCAGCAGGTGTGAGCAGCCAAGGCATTGATCACACACACACCCATCGCTCGGAGGCTCTTCCCAAACCGGCAAGGGTGGAAACATTGGGCACATTCCAAGCCCAGGGAAAGGGGGGAGGTTTCTTTACCTAAAACTTATATCATCTCCCAACACAGGGGTTGGTAAAGGTTCACAAAGCAATCAGGGGGAAAAGGCCACTGAGGAATGTTCAATGTAGGGCATGGGGTCGGCTGCGGGAGGTACGTGATCCGTGGATGTTTGGAGCTCGGAGAAGACACGTGGGAATTCCACTTTTCCCCAGTTATCTGCCGGCTTTGGGCACGCAGCCCCAGGTCTGGCTGCCAAAGGAGTGTTGCCATGAACCCACCCCTCAGCCCATCCCTTTGGAAAAATGAATTCCAAGCTCCCATCGGTGCTGCCCATCTCTGCCCTTGCCCTCGCCTGGGGCTGCCTGCTCTTCCCTGCCCGCCTGTTCCAGTGGGAAAAGTGCTCCCTAGACCTCGCTCCAGCTTCTCCCTGGCTTGTGGCAAGGCAAGGCAGGAGGAAGAGGATGATCTGCCTCCTTTCCATGGCAGCTCCTCCATGAAACAGGGCTGTAAGTCCTGGAAGCATCCAAAACCTGACAGGTTTTAGGGAAAACCCCAAGCCAAGCCCTCGGACGTGAAAACCAGGGGAAAAATGGGACAGAGCCAAAGAATTATGGCTTGTTTTCCATGCTGGAACCCCAGCTGGGAGCGCAGGCTGGGAAACTGGATGGGAAGGAAGGCTGGTGAGCCATTGCAATGGATTTACTGGGGTGGTGGGGAGGAAGGGGACTCCTGGGAGCGAGCTGGCCCCCGGCTCCGTGCAGGAATCAGGGTGGATCAGCAGGAGCCAGAGAGGAGCTCGCCAAGCAAGGAATGTTGGAGGTGGGCGAGTGAGCAGGGCTGGTGGCTCGTGCCAGCCAGGTCCAGATGGCAGGGGACTGGGGGAGCCCCGGGCTTCGGAGAGCTGTGCCCTGCCAGGAAGCTCAGAGACACCTCCAGGCTTCCCAAAAGCCCTGGAGCAAACCCAGGCCTTGCTTTGGGGTGGTTTTTGCTACCCCGAGGATGCTCCCAGTTCCCAGAGCCCAAAGTCCTCCTGCTTGGGTGACCCTTTGCTGGAGATGCCCCACGGACACTCAGGGCTCTCCCAGGGCTTCCCAAACTGCTCCTAAACACCTCCAGCAAAGCTTCCTGCAGATCTCAGGGATCAGAGAGAGAGAAAGGACCCAAAATCAGGGCAGAGCTGAGCCCTGAAACCCCCCAAGGTGCCCATGTGTGACACTGGGGGTACCTGGATCCTGCAGGGATTTGGGACCTGGATCCTGCAGGGATTTGGGACCTGGATCCTGCAGGGATTTCCTCCCTGTGTTTTCCTGATGACACATTTCACCCCGGGAAGGTTATCCCGCCTCCTTGCCAGCCAAGTGCCCCTTCTGGGAAGGGAAAAGCAGTGCCAGCACCTGCTCCCAGAGCTTGGCTTTAGCCATGGTCACGTTATCCCATTACCTCATGTGTGGTGTCACCTCCAGCACAGCCACACTCCTCCCATGGAATGTGCCATCCAAGAGGGTCACTTTAAACTCTTGTGTTTTTTTTTAATATAAAAAAGGTCTCTCTTTATCTCAGGATATATATAAAATAAAATCATCCATCCAGAGGAAGAGGGGACATCAGACAGGAGCTTCACAGCTGCCCCTGCAGAGTCAGTGACACTCTCCTGAGGGTTTATGAACCTCACAATAATTGTTTTATTTTCTTATCTGGGGAGCTGAAATATCAGCACTATTTTAGGATCAGCTCTGAGGATGGAGGGAGGTTTGCAAGGGCTGCCTCTGACCCGTGGTGGTGGCAGAGGAACCTTCCCCTGGTGGTGTATAAAAGGTGGGACAGTTTTTCCCACCTCTGGGAGGAAAAGAGAGTTGCTTGTTTAAGCTGCTTGTCCTGGCAGCTGTTTTCCCAGGGATGATCCAGGCTCCAGCTCAGAGACATTCCAAAGTCTGACATCCCAGATAAAATGTGGCCCAGCCAAATAAAACCAGAGTGACCAAGGCCTGGGGGTCCTTGGAGCAGCCAAGGAGAGGTGAAGAAGAGAACAAGGACCCCCAGGTCCATCCCTTGGTTGTATCCCAAGATCCAGCAGATCCTCTCAGCAGCGGGTTGGGGTTGTGCTCAGCAGCCACAGGTGGAATATTTTGATCCTGTTCATCACCTCGGTCCCCAGGATGTCCTGAAGTGCCAAATTCCAGGTTCTCTGAGCACTTCAGGATTAGCTGTTGCCTTTGGTTTGCCCAAAACCCACGTTCTGGCCGCTGCACTGGGCTCTCCTCATCTCCCACGAGTGAGAAACAGGGAATGACGGGCTCCCACTCGCTGTTTCCTCACCCTGATAGTTTCCTGGATCTCTCCATCCCCCTCTTCCATTCCCAGCCTGAACCTTCCAGCTCATTCCCTGACTCTTCCCTGAATCCCGGGCCGGGTTTGCTGCTCCCTTGCCCCTCTTTGCCAGCGCTCTGGGTGCGTTTGGCAGAGGCAGCAGCGTGTCCCCAGCGTGGGGAAGCTCTGCCAGACACAGCTCCGAGTGCTTTGCCCAAGGTAAGGCAAAGGTGAGTCATCCCTGGAGCCGGGAATAACTCCGGAGCAGGGCCCCCCTTCACCTGCTGCTCCCCGTGGCCGTGGGGGTGGGCACCAGGGAACATCCCCAGCACATCTGGCCTTCCAGCAGGGGCTAAAACACCTGGAGGCAGGGAAAACACACAGCCAGGGAGGCCAGGGAGAGGTCCCCTCCTGCTTTTTCAGCTCCTTTGCATCCCACAGCTCTCTCTGTTGCTTCCTCATCACCCACCTTGAGCTGTGACCGGCGGGTTTGTGGCTCTAAGTGTTTTTATAGACGTTATTTTATGGTGGGGTTCAAACCCAGCAGCCAAAATTCCAAGAGAAAACCTCCTCCTCCCCATCCAAACTGCCCGTGCTGGATGCTGGTGCTGATCCCGGGATCAGAGAGAGAGAAAGGACCCGAAATCCAGGATCAGCTCCCAGTCCACGCTGGAAATTTGGAAACCTCCAAACAACCAAGCAGGGAAAGCAGCACCCTCCAGCTTTGCTTCGTGCAGAGGCTTCACCCCCCAGCAGCCCTTGGGGGAGTCGGGGGGATGCTCAGGGGGTGTGGAAGCGCTGCCAGGATCCCTCCTAATCCCTGCTTGTGTTGAGCCCGCTCTTGAAACATCCCCCTTGGAGCCGGTGGGATTTGCATATGGATCTGCCCTCTCCCGGCCCAAATCCGTGCCTGGGTGGGAGCCATGAACTGGGATGACTGAATCCCGGCGAGGGAGGGAGCTGGACGAAGCCTTTGCCTTCTCTGTTTGGCCGCTCGCTCCCTCGCAGGAGGAGCCGGCATCCAAATCGCGGCTCCCGATCCCAGCGACCGCGAAATGCCAGCAAGAAAGTCTTGCAAAAATCGGGCAGGGAAAGGAGGGGAGAGAAGGGGGGGTGGGGAGGGAAAGAAACCCGGCACCTTTCACGCTTCCAGAAGGAACAAGAGCAACAAAAGGCATTCACGGGGAAAAAATAGCAGAGGGCGAATAAGAGCCTCGGGGAGATGTAAATCTGGGAGAACGGCAGCCCACGGTGGGAGGGGAGCCAAGGCTGCGGAGCGAGGGCCAGAGCCGGGGGGATGCAGGGCATCCCCACCCCCTTTTCCCAAAAAAAAAGAAAAATATGTGGGAGCCGCAGGGGCAAAGCTGAAGCTGGAGGGAGGCAAAGGTTTGGTGCCCAGGGTTGTTCTTGCACACCCGCGTTCTTGCACACGCGTGTGGGGCTGGGGGGGGATGCAGGGGGTGATGGGGTGGATGCAGGGGGTGATGGGGGGGATGCAGGGGGTGATGGGGAGCGGGAGGGGGGATGCTGTGCACGCGCACACACAGCCAGGGCAGAGGTTCGTTAAAAATATCGCGATTATTAGTTAAAAAGAGAGAAGGAAGGGGGGGGAGAGAAATGAAAAACACAGAGGGAGAGAAAAGGGGGAGGGGAAGAGGGGGGAGGGGGAGGGAGGGGGCAGCGCGTCACGGGAGAGATTTCCTTATTGGGACTCCCTAGCCTACATCCTGAGTCCATATATGGGCATTTACGTCACGGCAGCCTCACTGGGGACTCCAGAAATGGCTGCGGCGGAAGGTCGGAGCAGCCCCGCTCCAGCTATAAAGGGGACGGCGGGGAGGGAGAGCCGGGTGTCCGCACGGGCTGCGCTGCTGCCGGGCCCTGCCTGCCCCCCTCGCACCGCCACCGGCCCCCCCGCCCACCCCCCGGGGCGCAGCACCCCCCGCAGCATCCCGGCGCCCAGCCCCAGCATTCCCTGGATTGCCCCAAGCACCCCGCAGCACCCCCCGCATTGCCCCAAGCGACCCGGAGCATCACCCGGAGGGTCCTTGGCATCCACCCCGAGCATCCCTCGGGTCGGTCCCGGCACCCCGAGCATCCCCCGGCTCCCCGCTGAGAATCCCTCGGCTCGCTCCGGGCACTCCGAGCGTTCCCGGCTCATCCCGAGCATCCCGGGCTCGCCCCGAGCATCTCCCGCCTCGCCCCTGAGCATCTCCCGGCTCATCCCGAGCATCTCGCGGCTCATCTCGAGCATCTCCCGGCTCTCCCCGAGCATTCCCGACTCGTCCCAGCCCGCCCCCCCCCTGCTCCGACCGTTTCTCCAGGGAAGATGCTCAACGTTATGGATTTCTCCTGCTCGGATCCGCTTTACTCCAAGTACGAGGAGAGCTGCGAAATGAAAACCGGAGACCTGCAGGGCTTGGGGCAGCCTGAGCAGCAACTTCTGGCAGAGGCCGATTTCCTCGGAGGTAAGGATGGGGAAAGGGAGCCGGGCAGGGATGAGGGACCCCGCTGGGAGTGATCGCTGCAGCCAGGAATTGGGAATCTTCCCCTCCCCTGCCCCCAGCGCCGGGCTGTGGGTTCGACAGTCCCCTGCCAGCTCAGGGCGGGGGTCCTGCTGGAGAAGGGAGGTGAATCCCGGAGCTCCCCGTGCGGTTCCAGGGACGGAGACCTCGCAGTGACGCAACAGCAGCCTCCCGCTGTTCGCCCGTATCCCGCCCCCCCCAGCCCCGCAGCCCTCCATCCCTCCATCCCTCCATCCCTCTAACCAGCGTCTCCTCTGTTCCCCAGGTGAGCTGGTGGGCATCCCGGCGAGCGGCGGGGCCGTGGATTATTCCCTGCTGGGCAGCCAACCCTCCCCTTCCCTCAGCTACACCGGCAGCTTCTTCATCAAGGCGGTACCGGAGCATCCCCAGGACCAGGAATCCCTGTTCAACCTGATGTCGGGCATCCTGGGCATCTCCCCCTTCTCCTCCTCTTCCGAGAGCCACCCGAGGCACCTGGATGCTCTTTACCCCTGTCCCGAGGTGGCTCAGGGCCAGCTGGACCTTTACCCCACCTGCCAGCCCGAAATGAGCGGATCCACCCAAGCCCCGTTCCCGGAGCAGGGATACGGCGGATTCCCCACGGCCGAGGGGGCTCAGCCCCTGCAGGCACAGCCCGCCTTGGGAAACACCTCCCAGTGCTTCTTCCAGCCCAAGCTCCTGGACAACAAGCAGGACATCAAGCTGTCCTCTGGCTCCCCGCCCCTGGACAAGTTCAAAGCCCCCTGTGCCCAGTGGGAGCCCCTCGCCCAGCACCAGGCCTACTTGCCCGCCGGATACCCTTCTCCCGAAGCGTTCCCGGCTGGAGAGAGCAGCCAGGGGCTGTTCCACCCGCTGGGCTCCAAGATGGAGAGCGTCCTGTCCGTGAGCTGCCAGTCGGAGCTGGGCAGCCTGGCAGAGGATGCCGCCTGCTTTGGAGCCCATCTGGGATTCGGCTGCGAGCCAGAAAACTTCCCGGCCCGCGGGGACTTCGCCGACGCCAAGATCCACAACATCCCTCCTCCGCTGATGCCGGAATTCGACGCCGCCGCCTTGGCCCAGCCGGAGGTGCTGCCGGGCCTGATGACCTCGGCCGAGCTCCTCCACCCTCACCCCTCGCCCTCCGTGCCCCCCACGGACTTTTTGGGCCACGCCGCCGCCTCCTCCTCCCTCCCTTCCCTGCTTCCCGCCAACCCTCCCGCCCTGGCCCAGGAGCCCAAGAAGAAAACCCGCCGCACCAAGTGCTCCTCCAAGTGCTTCTGCCCCAAGCCCCACGAGAAGGCCTTCGCCTGCCCCGTGGAGAACTGCGTCCGGAGCTTCGCCCGCTCCGACGAGCTCAACCGGCACCTCCGCATCCACACGGGCCACAAGCCCTTCCAGTGCCGCATCTGCCTGCGGAATTTCAGCCGCAGCGACCACCTGACCACCCACATCCGCACCCACACGGGCGAGAAGCCCTTCTCCTGCGACACCTGCGGGCGCCGCTTCGCCCGCTCCGACGAGAAGAAGCGCCACAGCAAAGTCCACCTGAAGCAGAAGGCCCGGACCGAGGAGAAGCTCAAGGGCCTGGGGTTCTTCTCCGTGGGTCTCTCCTTCGGGACGCTGTGAGACCCCCGGCGTGAGCAGCGCCGGGAGACGGCGTTTCCCGAGGTTCCCCCCGAGCGTCTCACGGGAGAGCCGGGGTGGGAATTCCCTCCCGGGGCGGCCCCCCGGAGAGGAGGGAAGGAAGGGCCGTGCCCGGGGAAGGAGAAGGGCACGTGGGAGGTGGAGGCGACGCCGCGGTGCCGGAGGTGGGATGTGGAGCCATCTCCAAATCCCGTGTTTTACACGGCTCCTGTTCCAAGGAGGGGGAAAGGAAAAACACATGGACAGAGAAATCCACGGAAAGGTGGGTTTTTTATCCCCAAACCTACAGACACTCGGTGTTTGTAGCCGTGATTTGCCCTGCCAGGACTTTGCAGGATGCTCCCGACTGGAGATTTCTGGATGGCACAGTCGGAGCCGTGGCTGTACCGGGTCCTTTCTCCCCAAGGAGAGAGATGCCACCGGGCTCTGGCAACCGGTGCCTGACAGGCCCTTTGGAAAGGTGATGTCATTATTATTATTATTATTATTATTATTATTATTATTATTATTATTATTATTATCCTGTTTGTAAAAAAGCAAAATCCTCTATCAGGAATATTCCAGATTTGTGTCTATTTTTCTAATTAAAGATTTGAGCTGATCCAAGCCCTTGCCAGGGTTGCTTCCTGCCTTTTCCATCCCGTGTTCCCGTTGGGTTTTGGAACCTCTTGCTGCTGCGTTTTGGGGGAGAAAAAGGTGGTTTGATAATGAGCAGGGAGAGAAAAATCCATCGGTGCAGCGGGGAGGGGGTTGGTGACACTCGTCCTCAGCATTCCCAAATCCCTAGGTGGGGGCTTATCCTGGGAGAAGGGTCTTGTCCCAGGACAGAGCAGAGTCCTTGCTGATGGGTCTCCCTCCAAAAAAAAAGGGTGTGGCTCCAGGTTTGTTCCGATGGGGCTGAATCCTGGAGGGATCTGCCTCTCTCCTGTGGGGTCCCCAAACCCATCCCAGAGCCCCCATCCCGGGCTGCCGGTCCCCAGTGGGATGTGGACACCCCGTGTGCCCTTGGATTTACCCACAAAAAAACGGGATGAGATGCCTGCCCATTCCCCATTTTCCACCTGGATCATCCCCAGGGCTGGAGAAGATCCAGGCACCCCCAGGCAGGCAGGACGTGGACCCCTGTGAGATGGGGGGGGGGGTCTCTTCCCTCCTTTTGGCATTTTAAATGCTGGAGAGACGCTGGTCCCCTTCTCCTGGGAATACCAGAGGCTGGATGGCACTGGAGACGACGCTGCAGCCGGGGAATGTGTCTCCCACAGCAGAACTTCCCTCCTCTGGTGGTTAAAAATCAGTTAAAACCATGAAATCCCCAAATCCCGTCCTTCTGCTGGGAGATACTTGGATGGGGCACGCTGAGCTTGGGTTTCAATTAATCAGGAGAAGATTCCCATGGGAATGGAGGGAGCAGGAGCAGGGCAGTTGTCATGGATGCTCAGGTGTTTTAGGGACAATCATCCTTTCCTTGGAGAGGGGGAAAGTGAGGCAGGGAAGAGGGATGGCTGGAAAGCTGCTCTCTCCGGCGGATTTTGTCCCCTGGAGAGGGGGGATCTGCCCCCAAACTGTGCTATGAAGGAAAGAGGGGTCTCCCTGTTTTATTCCCTCATGTCCCCTCAGCCCTTTGCCAACATGTGGACTGGAGCATTCCGGGGCTAAACACCAGTTCTCCCAGCAAAATCCACTGTCCCAGTTATCCCAGCAAAATTCACTGTCCCAGTTATCCCATCAAAATTGGAGCTCGCCATGGGGTGCAAGGAACCTTTGGAGTTGGGGTGGGAGGCTGGGCAGGGGATGTGGGGGCTGAGAGCAGAGGTGAGATGTGGGAAAGGGCCAGGAGGAAACCTGGTGGAGGGGGAAATCCTAAATGTCCCCTCGGAGCCATCCCTAAAATCTCACACTCCCGATGACCCCGAGGATGCTCCTGACCTTTGGATGAACCATCCCGGGAGTGTGGGAGCCCAACCCTGAGCAAGGAGCACTCCATGGGCTGCAGGTGACCCCAGACACCAGGAAAAACTCTTTTTCTGGGGGGACACCCCAGACGGGATTAATGGGGACCTCAGCCCCCAGGATTCCCTTGGGAAGGGGCTGGTTTGGGACGGGATGCCGGATCTCTCCGGGCACAGGAGCCGAGCTTTCCTGTGCCACTGGCCATGAATGATGCATGAGGCCTTTATTAATACCCTCTGGAAGTGCATCCATAATTGATGCCGAGGCTGGAAGCTCTGCAGAGGCACCAGCTCCAGCCTTGGCCCTCTGCTCCCTCCAGCCAGCACTGCCAGGGCAGGGTGGGAAGGGATGGCAGGGATGGGAGGGATGGCAGGGATGGGAGGGATGGCAGGGATGGGACACCCCCCACAGCAGTTGCCTCTGGGAGGGATGGGATTGAGGGCACGTGGCTGTGTTGGTGAGAGGGGAGGATCAGTGACACCCCAAATCCCAGGGGATGGGGACAAACTCTTGATCCCATGTCAGCCCAAGCTGCTGTTCTTCCCATGTGTCCAGGGAGAGGAAAACACAGCAGTGCTGGATGCCTTTGGTACGGGGGAACAAGCTGAGGTGCTTGGGGGCTGGATGAGGACCCAGTCAGGGATTAAACTGGGATGATCAGGGACTGGATCAGGACCAAATCAAGGATTAAGCCAAGGTGCTCAGGGACCAGCTGGGGAACAAGCCAGGGTGCTCAAAGACTGCATCAAGACCAAGCTGGGGACCAAGCCAGGATACTTCAGGACTGGATCAGGAGCAAAACAGAGATTAAGCCAGGCTGATCAGGGACCAGCTCAGGATGAAGCCAAGAACCCAGTTGGGGTGTTTAGGCATCAGCTGGGAACCAAGCCAGGGTGCACCTGAACTCAATCAGGACCAAGACAAGGATTAAACTGGGGAAATCATGGACCAGAGCAGGACCAAACTGGGAACCAACCCAGGGAACTCGGTGACTGGATTGGGACCAAGCCAGGGGTCTTGAGAACCAGCTGGGAACCAAGTTAAGGACCAAGACAGGATGCTCAGGGACTGGATCAGGACCAAACCAGGGTGCCTGGAGACCATCTGGGGAGCAAGATAGTGACTAAAACAGGGCATTCAGGGACCAGATCAAGACCAATTTGGGAATCAAGTCAGGGCAGGATCAAGCCAGGGATTAAGCCAGACTGTTCAGGTACCAGCTCAGGACTAAGCCAAGGACCAAACCAGGGTACTCAGGGGGCTGGATCAGGACCAAGCCAGAGACAAAGCCAGGGTGCTAAGGGACTCAATCAGGACCAAGCCAGAATAGTCAGGGATTCAATCAGGATCAAGGCAGGGATGGGAACACGATGGTCAGGGACTGTCTCAGGACCAAGATTCAGTCCTGACACCTGTGGGTCCAGCCCGGGATGGGGAAGGAGCAATGCAGCTGCCCAGGCTGTGCCACACACCCCCGGGGGAGGATGCTCGGGATGATCCCGGTCGGGAGCTTCCAGGGGCAGGGCCTTCACCGGTGGGGGCGAGGGGGGGCTTGGGGGCAGAGGGGGAGCAGGGTGGGCAGAGGGGAAGCAGGGGGCGGCCATGGCAGCCAGGCCCGCGGTGTTCGTGGGGACACAGGCAGAGGGAGCTGTGCGGGAGCAACGCGGTAGCGAGACGAGCCGGGCTCCGGCTGCAGAGCAGAAGGAGGAGGAGGAGGAGGAGGAGGAGGAGGAGGAGGAAGAGGAGGCGGCTGCTGGCGCTCGCCCTCCTCCTTCCTCCATCCCTGCATCCCTCCCTCGCCATGCAGAGCCCCCTCTGAGCCCCCAGCGCCCGGGGGACCCGCCATCCCCAGGGTGCCCAGCAGCGCTCCCGCCACCCCGCCGGGGCCTTCAGCCTCTGCTTCCTTCCTTCCTTCCTTCCTCCTCCTCCGCCTCCTCCTCCTCTTTCCCTTCCCCCCCCCCCCCCCCCCCAACCCCCCGCAGCCACCACCCTCCCTCCCTCCTTCCCCAGGCCCTGCCTGGCATGGAGGTGCTGGCCACGGGGAGCCGGATGCTTCCCGCGGGCTGCATCGCTCCTGCCCCGCATCCCTGTGGCTGCATCCCTCCTTCCCCGCATCCCTGTGGCTGCATCCCTCCTGCCCCGCATCCCTCCGCCCTGGCACATCCCTGAGCCGCTCGGCAGCCGCCTCCTTTGTGCAGCGGAGCTGCTTTGCGGGCTCCCTGTCCAGCCCCCCCCCCCCAACCCCGCAGCCCCCGGCTCGGGGGTGGCCGGCGGGCGAGCGGGAGAGATGCTGTCCTCGCCGGAGGAGCCCAGCGCGGGAGGTCGGCGGCCAGAAGCAGGTAATGGGGTGAAACGGGATGGTTTGGAGCGGGGATGCCGCGCTGGGAGGTGGCGGTTCATCCCCAGGATGCTCCTCACCCAGGGCCCCCGGGAGCGGGGGGACGCAGCGGGGACAAAGCCGCTGGCAGGAGGTGAGGGGGGGACCCGCCGCTCCCCGCTCCGGGGATTTTAGGGGGGGATAAACGCGCCCCGGATTTTCACGCCCACCTCCCCCTGAGCCCCCTGTGCCTCATACCCGGCCGCCCGCGCCCACCGGGGTGCTCCCACCCTGCTCCTTCCCATCCCTCCGGAGAACCGGGGATGGACGTGGATCGGCAGCACCCACCGCCCCGGCATCATCCTCCACCCCGGCACCATCCTCCGCCGCCACCCCTTTTCTCCATCCCCCCCTTTCCCTCTTTAACCAGGCAGTGGAGCTGCCTGCTGGAATATAGATATATATTTTTTTTGGGGGGGGGGGGAAGGGAGAGTGGGCAGGAAAAATGTTAAACAATGCGAAGAAAGGCTCCATGATGAATCGCAGGTAGCGGCGCCGGAGCAGCCCGGGGATGCTGCAATCCCCCGGCGCTCGGGAGCGTTTCCCGGCTCTCCAGATGCGTCGGGGGCTTTATTAGCGTGGCCGCCGTAGTAATGACTCCACTGATAATTTCCTTAAATCCCGCTCGTTGCCAGGGAGATGGGAGGGAAAGGGAGGTTTTGCGGTCACGGCGAGACCTGCCCGGGAGAAGGACCGGGCGATATGTGCTTCCCGATCCACCTGGGCCGGATCCTGCCTCGGTTTAAAGGCTGGAAAATACGGGATGGGGGTGGTTGGGTACTCCAGGAGCCGCGGGCAGGGATCCAGGCCTGAGATTCCGGGGCCACGATGCTGTGGCTTCATCCCTGTGGTGGAAAAGAGCTTTCTCATCCCACCGGAGTTGCCGGACGTGCTTTGTGCTCGCCCCGGGGGTTTAACGTGCAGGGAGGTGTTTTGTGACGACCCCAAACAGCTCCAGAAACCCTCCCAGCTCATCTTGGGTTTTGTTGTGGGGTTTTTTTTAATGGATTTCTCGCCTTTACTGATTTTTTTCCCTTAAAAAATGGTTTCCCAACCTCGTGGCCTGGTTGTGCCCCCCCCCGAGGGGGATGCTGAGCCACGGGGGATGTTGCCCTGGGGACCAGCACGGATGGAGGGTTCCGTGGCAGATCAGTGCTCACCAACTGGTGGTTATGGGATGCAGGAGGGCTCAGAGGGGTTTTTAAGGTGGTGGGAAGAGCCCTTTGGGGGTTATTGCAGTGGGATGAGCAAGGGATGCTCCCACCCAGGGGTGCCTTCGGAGTTTTGGGGTGAAAGCTTCACAGTTTTCACTGTTGAGGGAAAAATGAATGAAAAAATGAAAACATTGTGCCCTGATTTGTGCTTGTGCCCCCCAGGCTGGATTTTTTCCTGGCTTATCCCGTTTCAAAAGGGTGGGGATTTCTGCCCCTGCTGTCTTGAAGGATTTGGGGAGTGAGGGGTAAAGCAGGTCCCACAAGGACCCTCACTTACCCAGGCTTGGGAAGCCACCATGTCCTTCCTCTGCATCAGGCAGTGGGGGTTCCATGGATCGATGAGAACTCTTGGAGACAAATCCTGTTGTGAGGCTGCATGGGTGGATCCAGTAGGATTGGGTCACCCTTTGGTTGCAGAAGGTGGATCCCAGTGTTGGACAGAGGGATGACCCTGGGGCTCAGAGACCTCTGATACTGCAGGGGCTCATCCTGTGGTTGGGCAGGAAGGCTCTTGGGTCACCTCTGCCACCTCCCGTGGCAAACTCAGGGTGGATGGAGGGAGGTTTCCCACGGGTTGTCCACCTTTCTGGTGGCTGCACTCCTCCGGAATGCTTGTAAACCTTCCCGATGGCCGTGCACCTTTCCAAGGGGTGGGGGACCTTCCCAAGGGTTATGGATCTTCTCAAGGGTTCATAGAATCATTTAGGTTGGAAAGGACCTCTAAGATCATTGGGTCCAAAGGCTGTGGAACTTCCCAAGGTTTGTGGAGTTTCCCAAAAGTTGTGGAGCTTCACAGAGGTTGTGAGACTCCCTAAGGGTTGTGGAGCTTCCCAAGGGTTGTGGCACTTCCCAGAGATTGTGGGTCTTCAAAAGGGTTGTGGAGCTTTCTAAAAGTTGTGATTCTTACCAAGGTTTTTGGAACTTCCCAAGGTTTGTAGAACTTCCCAAGGGTTGTGGATCTTCCCAAAGGTTTGCAGAACTTCCCAAGGGTTGTGGAGCTTCCTATAAGTTGTGGGTCTTCCTAAGGGTTATGGGTCTTCCCAAGGGTTATGGATTTTCCCAAAAGTTGTGGAGCTTCCCAAAAGTTGTGGGTCTTCCAAAGGTTTGCGGAACTTCCCAAGGGTTGCAGATTTTCCCAAGGATTGTGAAGCTTCCC
Source organism: Pipra filicauda (assembly GCF_003945595.2). NCBI lineage: Eukaryota > Metazoa > Chordata > Aves > Passeriformes > Pipridae > Pipra > Pipra filicauda. The sequence goes on from NW_024104721.1 coordinate 67,417, forward strand.
AAGGGTTGTGGAGCTTCCCAAGGGTTGTGGAGCTTCCCAAGGGTTGTGAAGCTTCTCAAAGGTTTTTGGAGCTTCCCAAGCTTTTTGGAGCTTCCCAAGCTTTTTGGAGTCTCCCAAAGGTTGTGGGTCTTCCCAAAGGTTGAGAAGGTTCCCAAAGGTTGAGAAGGTTCCCAAAGGTTGTGAAGCTTCTCAAAGGTTTTGAGTCTTCCCAAGGTTTCTGGAGCTTCCCAAGGTTTCTGGAGCTTCCCAAGGTTTTTAGAGCTTCCTAAGGATTGTGGGTCTTCCCATGGGAGAGTGGGAGGAACATGGGAGGGTGTGGTGGAGGCAGAGAGGGCCTCAAGAAGAAGGACCAAGGAGGGACTTTCGGGGACCCCCCACCCCCGTATCACCACCCCCCCATCTCTTCCAGCGCCCGTCACCGGCCGATGCTGACACCCCTTCCCCGCGAATCCCCGGATCCCACACCTCCATCCCAGAGCCTTCCCCCGGCCATGCCCCAGCGGAGCCGCCGCCACCCCGCCTCCGGGGGCTCCGGATCGCGCCCCGCGCCGCCCGCGTCCCTGCGTGCCGCGCCATGAGCGCCGGGGCGCCGCGCTGAGGGATGGCCTCGCTGGACCTGCCCTACCGGTGCCCGCGCTGCGGGGAGCACAAGCGCTTCCGCAGCCTGTCCTCGCTGCGGGCGCACCTGGAGTACAACCACACCTACGAGACCCTCTACGTCCTCTCCAAGACCAACAGCATCTGCGATGCCGCCGTCTTCCCGCTGGCCGCCGACGGGGCGCTGCTGGCGCCGGCGGCACGCCGGGACTACTTCGAGAGCACCTCCTTCCAGGGCAAGGACCAGCGCTTCTCCTGCGACCTGGTGCCCGCCGAGGAGCTGGAGCCGGCGCCGTCCTCCTCGCCCTCGCCCCGCTACGTCCACGAGATCGAGATCCCGCTGACAGAGATCTTCGCCCGCGGCAAGGCCGTGGCGCCGGCGCCGGCGCCGCCGGCCGCGATGGACGCGGCCTACGAGGAGGGGCTGGCGCGGCTGAAGATCCGCGCCTTCGAGAAGCTGGAGGTGGACAAGCGGCTGGAGAAGCTGACGGAGGAGGTGGAGCAGAAGATCGCCTCGCAGGTGGGCCGGCTCCAGGTGGAGCTGGACCGCAAGAGCTCGGAGCTGGAGAAGGCCAAGCAGGAGAGCCTGCGGCTGAGCCGGGAGAAGCAGGAGCTGGAGGACCGGGCGTCGGAGCTGTCGCGCCAGGTGGATGTCAGCGTGGAGATGTTGGCCTCCCTCAAGCAGGACCTGGTGCAGAAAGAGCAGGAGCTCACCCGCAAGCAACAGTGAGTCCTTTACCCTCCCCCCTTCCTGGTTGCAGGGTGGGAGGAAATCGGTCCTTGGTGGTGAATCCCAGGGAAATTGCGGATGTCCCATCCCTGGAGGTGCTCAAGGCCAGGCTGGATGTGGCTCTGAGCAACCTGGTCTAGTGGAAGGTGCCCCTGCCCATAGAACAGGATGACCTTTAAGATCCTTTCCAACCCAAACCATTCCATGATTCTGTGAGTGCTGAGGAGCCCAACACCATCACCAAGCCCTCAGACCGAGTGCTCAGGCACAGTTCCCTTGGCAGTGTCCATCAGCATCATCCCTCATCAGGTGTTGCATCTTCTCCCACGTGGTTGGTGTCCACAAAGTCCTCAGCCCCTCCATGAGTGAGTCCAGCCTGGATCACATCTTACCAGACCTTGTCCCAGAGCCACCAGTGCTGCCAGGACACGGCCAGGCTGGAGACCACAGAATCATGGGATGGTTTGGGTTGGAAGGGACCTTAAATCCCCTGCCATGAGCAGGGACACCTCCCACTAGATGCACATGGCCATCCTACTTTCCTGCCAAGGGATGTGGTGGGGGCCATGGTGCTGCAGCCTATCTCTAGTTCCAAAGGATGTCCCCCCAAACCCGGGGCTGGCTCATCCCCTCTGGCTCCACAGCCAAGTTATCCATCCCTATCCAACTTGAGCATCCTACTGACCCGTCCCATGGTCTCATAAACGTGAGAGGGACCACCTTGGCTGTGCCAAAATCAGGGGGGTTCTCCCAGAAGGAGGGCGGGACAGCCCAAGCACCGTGACCTCTGTTTGCTGGTAGGACAATGGCTCTACCATTCTCAGTTTCATCCCATATCCCCCACTCAACACCCCTTTCCCACCCCAACACTGCTCCCAGTTTTCCCTCCAGCCAAACATCGGGTCATTTTGTTGCCCCAGCAAACTAGACCTTGTTCCTCAGGAGTTTCTTATCAAATCCCAAGGCCACCACAGGGTCCAGAAAGTCAGTGAGGAGCAGGTTAGTGAGGGACAGTCATGGCTGTGCTGGGCTGGGAGTACTAGTGGGATCCCTCAAGGATTTGTCTTCATCCTCACCATCCTCAGCACGTTTGTTAATGATTTTGACTCCAAAATAACGACTGTGGCTCAGGAAGAGGGTTCACAGGACGCGGTGGTGGTGGTGGGGATGGTCTGGGGTGAGGATGGGATGGTGTTGGGGCTGGATAAGGACACCACCTCTTGGTTTGGGGGCATGTGGTGGGTTTAGGGGGCTGCCATCAGCTGCCTCGTGGGTCTTGTCCAGGGGCATTTTGGGGTTATGTGGTGATGGAATGAGGGACACCATTCCTGCTAGAGACATGCAGACAGGGTAAGCAGAGGATGACCAATGGATCAAATGTGTCTTGGTCAGTCCATGGTGGAGCTTGGACATCATTACCACCTAAAAACCTGGGTTTATGCCCCAAAACAACTTCCTGAATCTCCCTTTCTTTAAATAAACCCTCCTGCCCCTCCACTGTCCCCATCAGGCCCCAAACTCCTCCACCCACCCAGAGGGACAAAATCCCTTTCCAGGTTGCAGGGAGAGCATGGGAAGAGCTGATGGGCAGAGATGCTTTTTCCCCTAGACGTGGGCAAGTCATTAGAAATCATTTTCAGTGCCAAAAACATGGTGGGGTCACTTCCCGTCCCTGTCAGCTCCCAAATATCATGGAGCCGTTGTCCCCACGGGAGCCCTTTTGCTCCCAGGCTCCGTTTGCTTTGCCAGGGGTGTTTTTCCACCCAGTCCATGGGAATGAGAGAGGAGCAGGCGATAACCATCAGCATCACCTTACACTTGCTGCCCAGTGCCCCATTTGCCTTCCAAATCTCTGAGGCCCCTCACTGGGAGCCTTCCCAGGGCATCAACAGGAGTTCCAAGGCTCAGCCTGCAGTTGGCAGGTTGAGGGGGGGGGGGATTAAATGGTGATTAATTGGTAATTAAATGGTAATTAATGTCCAGCAATGGGAATTATGTTGCTAAGGGCTGGCCCTTCGTTTTTCTTTGGGCTTCTGAGTAGACTGGTTTGCCCAGGTTTGTGTGGTCAGGGGTGCAGGGTTGGGTGAGTTGTCAGGTGTCCAAGGTCAGGTTTCTGTGGTCAGGTGGGTGTCCAGGGCTGGGTGTGATGGTCAGGTGTACATGGTCAGGTGTGTGTGGTCAGATGGGTGTCCAGGGTTGGGTGTGATGGTTGGGTGTGTGGTCAGGTGTCTGAGGTCAGGATTCTGTGGTCAGGTGGGTGTCCAGGGCTGGGTGTCCAGGGCTGGGTGTCCAGGGCTGGGTGTGATGGTTGGGTGTGTGGTCAGGTTTCTGTGGTCAGGTGGGTGTTCCGGGTTGGGTGTTCATTGTTGGGTGCATGGTCAGGTTGGTGTTCAGGGCTGGGTGTGATGGTTGGGTGTGTGGTCAGGTTTCTGTGGTCAGGTGGGTGTTCCGGGTTGGGTGTTCATTGTTGGGTGCATGGTCAGGTTGGTGTTCAGGGCTGGGTGTGATGGCTGGGTGTGTGGTCAGGTGTCCAAGGTCAGGATTCTGTGGTCAGGTGAGTGTTCAGGGCTGGATGTTCATGGCTGGGTGTGTGGTGAGGTGTATATGGTCAGGTTTCTGTGGTCAGGTGGGTGTCCAGGGCTGGGCATGATGGTCAGGTGTGCATGGTCAGGTGTCCCAGGTCAGGTGTGTGTGGTCAGTTGGATGTCCAGGGCTGGGTATGATGGTTGGGTGTGTGGTCAGGGGTCCAAAGTCAGGGTTCTGTGGTCAAGTGGGTGTTCAGGGCTGACTGTGATGGTTGGATGTGTGGTCAGGTGTCCAAGATCAGGGTTCTGTGGTCAGGTTGGTGTTCAGGGCTGGGTGTGTGATTAGGTGTCCAAGGTCAGGATTCTGTGGTCAGGTGGGTGTTCAGGGCTGGATGTTCATGGCTGGGTGTGTGGTGAGGTGTATATGGTCAGGTTTCTGTGGTCAGGTGGGTGTCCAGGGCTGGGTGTGATGGTTGGGTGTGTGGTCAGGTGTCCAAGGTCAGGGTTCTGTGTTCAGGTATGCACAGTCAGGCACCCAAAGGCTCAGGTGTGTGTGGTCAGATGTGCCCGAGACAGATGTGCAAAGCTGTGTTTGTGTTTGTTTGTCTGTGTTTGTGCCCCTTCTGGGGCTCCTGCTGCTGAGGGAAGGTGTGAGGTGGTTGTGCCCATGTGTGTGTGTGTGTATCATGTGCACCATCAACCACAGAGGTGTGTTTGGTGCCAGGTGTGTGACCAGCTGTACCTGTGCCTAGGGTGGTGTGTGACCATGGAATGGTTTGGGTTGAAGAGACCTTAAAGATCACCTTGTTCCACCCCCTGCCATGAGCAGGGACACCTTCCACTAGCCCAAGTTGCTCCAACCTGGCCTTGGACACTTCCAGGGATCCAGGGGCAGCCACAGCTTCTCTGCCCAACCTGTGCCAGGGCCTCACCACCCTCTGTGTGTCTGTGCCTGTGTCGGGGTGTACGTTGGGTCTGTGATTCCCTAGTGTGTGTGGTGCCCTCATGGGTGTGCAGGACAGCTCTGGGTGTGTGTCCCTGGGTGTGCCCGTGTGTGCTCACGGGGTACCTCCAGCTGCAGGGCTGGGGTGGCCACAGCTGCTCACTGGCGTGTCGTGTCTGCGTGTAATTCCATGTGTTTTTGGGAAGTGGATGAGGCCAGTGGACGTTTGTGCCTGGACACACGTGTGTGTGTGTGTGCGTGTGTGTGTGTGTGAGTGTGTGTGTGTGTGCGTGTGTGGGTGGGTGGGTGTGTGGGGTGGGTGTGATGGGGCCAGCTGGGGTGGCTGAGCTGCTGCCCCCCAGAGCTGGCCACATTTTGGGGTGAAACCAGCCCATCTGCAGGTTCAGAGAACCTGCTAGTTATTGTGTTAATGAAGGAGCCAGAGCTCTGCAGTCACTGGGCTTAAGGGTGTAGAGGGCTGAGGGGGTTTAGGGAAGTCAGGCTGCTCCTAAGGTCTTTCCTAAGTCTGCTCCAGAGGAAACAGGATACCACCTCCATCCTCTTCCATCATCCCACTGCACCATCATCCTCTTCCTCCCTCTGCTCCATCAAGCTCAGGAGCCTGACTCTAGTCCTGGAGGTGATGCACAAGGTGCTGGGGATGCCACCTCCCTAAAACAAGGTGGCAACATCCACCCTGCACTGTGGGAGCACCCCTTGGTCCCTGCTCTGCCCCAAACCACCCCAGGAGCCACTTGGGCTGGCACAGACCCAGACCAGGCTGATGACGGAACAACCCAGATGGGCACGAGCAACCTTGACCCCCAGCCCAGCTCGGAGGTGCTCCCCAGGGGTGGGTGGGGCAGGACTGGGGTGTCACCCGCCGGTCCCTCCGTGCAGGGAGGTGCTGCAGATCGACCAGTTCCTGAAGGAGACGGCGGCGCGCGAGGCCAACGCCAAGGTCCGGCTCCAGCACTTCATCGAGGAGCTGCTGGACCGGGCGGATCGGGCGGAGAAGCAGCTCCAGATCATCAGCAGCAGCTGTGGGACCACCCCAAACGGCAGCCTGGGGCGCTGCGGGACCCCCGGGGCCAAGGCCATCTGCCGACCGGTACCTCCGCGGGCACAGGCACGGGCAGCCGGCGGCACTGGGAACGCAACCACGGGGCTCCTCTGGGGGCTGCCAAGGGCTGAATGGGGAGGTGTAGGGACCCCCTTCTCATCCCCGTGGGGAAGTGGATAATTCTGGGTGGGGGGATCCCAAAGATCCCAAAGAGAAGATGCTTCTCGGTGGGTCTGCGTTTCCGTGGCGATGTCGGAGATGCTCTTCCACATCCCGCTGGGTTGGGGCCTCACCCCACAACACAACTGGCACTGGGTGGGTTTTTGGGGTCATCTCTTTGGGGTGCACCACCCGCACGTTGGGGTTTGCCACGTTGGCTCCTCTTGTCCCATCTCCCTGCAGAGAGACCGGCACCCAGGGCCGTGCGTGGCCGTGCACGGTGCGTACGGCGTGTCCAACCAGCGCTCCTCCTCCAGCACCGGGTGAGTCCCCAGCCCTGCTGCCTCTCCGGGATTTTCACGGGACACAGGCTTCTGTTTGCAGGTTGCTTGCGTGGCTTTAAATTGGGATTTAAACACCTCTGTGCTGAAAATTCCTAACGCAAGGGATGTCTTCACACGCGCGTTGGTACCAACGCGAAATTTCCACACAGCACCTATTCCAGGGGCAAGGATCCTAAGAGAGAAGGCGAGGGGAGGTGACGTTCAGTCTTCCAAATATTCATTAACCGCTGCTAAACTTGGTGTAATTTTGAAAAATAAAAATAGATGCCAGTGAACGCATCGAGGGAATTTTGCGATTCCGAGAACCGATCGGTGGGTTTATTCCAGCGATGGGAAAGCAGGACTAACGGCAGGGAATACAACACGGGAAATAGGTTGCGAGCCATGGGGCTGATGGGAAGGGGATGCCCATCCCAGAGAGACCTGAGGTCGGGCATCCCTGTCCACCCCCCCCCCCCCCAGGGCCTCAAGCCGGGCTAAGGCCGTGTCGCAGAGCTCGGGGTGCTACGACAGCGACAGCGCGGAGCCGTGTCCCACCGACGACACGGCCGACGGGCATCCCTACGCGGCGCGGGACGGATCCCGCGGCTCGGGGCTGCGCCGCCAGGCCATCCAGAACTGGCACCGCCGGCCCTACCGCAACAGCACCGAGGGGGAGGAGGGCGACGTCTCCGACGTGGGATCCCGCACCACCGAGTCGGAGGCCGAGGGCTGGGAGCCGGACGCGCCCGGATCCGCCGCGTCCCGGCCCACTGGGAGCTGCCGGCTGACGGGTGAGAGTGGCGGTCTGAAAAATAAAAGCTAGACACGAGCCCAGTATGGGGAAACTGGAATAGTTTATTGAACACGAGAACACTATTTTAAAGGCATCTGGGGCTGTATGTTAATGAAGGGGACAACCTATGTTAATTGCGGAGTTACACAAATTTTTACTGCAATTTCCAAATAGTTAATTTTTCTTCTAGTAGGATTACATGGGGGATAGAGGGATTACAGGGGTTTAGACATGGTTTGATACAATCATCTCAAAAGTCCTTTCTGATTTCTGCTGGAGCCAAGCTTGATCCATGAGGTAGAACTTTAACAGGTCTTGTGAGAAGGGTCCAGCTCCTTCAGATCACGAGGTTTTTGTCAGCCCTTGTTTTCCTTTGCTGAAAGCTGGGTTTGGGCTCCCACAGGTGAGGCCACAGGTTCTCCTGCTGGGGTGGTGGGATGCTCCAGCCCGGGAGCTGCAGCTCACAGGTTCAGACAGGAGTTTTATTTAAAATATATATTTAGGGTTCTTTAACACCTCGAGAAAGCGTCAAGAGAATAAGCCACGGGCTTGTTCCCAAGGGGTTTCTTTATTAATTCAGGGGAGAAAATAAGAGAACTTGGCCAAAGTTCAAAAAGGGGCACCACACACAAGCTGGACAAGATGTTCCACCACAATATCAACCCAGCACGGACTGATTCACAACACTTAAGCCAAAATCCAACCCCTCCAGCTCCCAAAGCCACCCAGAGTGTCAAGAAAGGGACAAGGAAAGAGAAGCAGAAGGAGCAAGAAGAGAGAAAAAGGGAGAGACAGATCCTGGAGCTGCCACCGGGACCTTGTAGAAGACCAGTCACATGTCCAGATGGCAGGGCCACGTGGCCTTTGGTTTGATCTGCTCTGGTCCCTCTGGCCACCTCCCCCAGGAGGGGTCTGTGACCCACCGGCCACTCTGGGGCTCCAGGGCAGGGGAGGGGCAGTGACCTCACTGTCCCTGCCAGTCTGGGCTGGGTGAGGGGCTGCAGGAGCTGGGGGGTGTTATGGGGCAGTGTCCTCACTGTCCCTGGGACCTGTGGGTGTTCTAGGGCAGTGTCCTCACTGTCCCCATATGAGCTGTGGGGTGTTATGGGGCAGTGTCCTCACTGTCCCCATATGAGCTGTGGGGTGTTATAGGGCAGGGCCCTCACTGTCCCCATATGAGCTGTGGGGTGTTCTAGGGCAGTGTCCTCACTGTCCCCATATGAGCTGTGGGGTGTTATGGGGCAGTGTCCTCACTGTCCCCATATGAGCTGTGGGGTGTTATAGGGCAGTGTCCTCACTGTCCCTGTGAGCTGGGGGTGTTCTAGGGCAGTGTCCTCACTGTCCCTGTGACCTGTGGGTGTTACAGGGCAGTGTCCTCACTGTCCCCATATGAGCTGTGGGGTGTTATAGGGCAGTGTCCTCACTGTCCCAGTCTGAGCTGGGTCAGAGGCTGCAGGAGCTGCATTGTGTTATAATTTTCCTGAGCTGTTTGTGACTGGAAGCTACTCCAGGGCTGCCCCATGTGGCTCCAGGGGCTGCCATGGGGGACATGACCCCACCCCACCTCTGTGAGGTTGCATCCATCCCTTCCCCCTCCACACACACACACACACACACACACACACGCTCCCCACAAGGTGGTTCTGACCCAAAAATCACTGATTTTTTTCCTCAGAGAAGGGTTCAGGTGAGGCTGAATGCTGTCTTAGCCTCGGGCTGTGTCAACAGTTTAAATTTAAGGAATTATAGAGGTGTGATTAAACCACTTTGTCCCACAGGTTTTAGTGATGGCAAAAGGATATACTTATACAAAACGAGTTATTTATTATGACAAACAGAACAAATGAACAGACGAAAGATCTTAGCCAGAATTATTTACTACACAGTGCAAAAGCTAAAAACCCACCAGTAAGGTATAATATGGCATAAAGTAGTGCAGTGCACTGTGTCAAAGCAGTTATTTAAAGCAATTGTATCAAAACCAGCAAAAGCATTAAGTAGAGATTGATATAACTCACAGAGGGCAGAAGGTGGAGGATGGGGAGGTTGGGAGTTGGGGGACAGGGGTTGAGGTTCCCTTACCTGCTGTTCTCTGTGTCCCCCAGTGGCCACTGACGCCGGGTGTCCCCCGGCCAGGCCCGAGGGGGCCGGGGGCAAGGTGTGCCGGCTGGAGAGGGGCAGCCCGGGGCACTCCAGCGAGGTGATCAGCCCCGAGATCCTCAAGATGAGGGCAGCTCTCTTCTGCATCTTCACCTACCTGGACACCAGGACCCTGCTGCGGGCGGCCGAGGTGTGCAAGGACTGGAAGTTCGTGGCCCGGCACCCGGCCGTGTGGACGCGGGTGCTGCTGGAGAACGCCAGGGTGTCCTCCAAGGTACTGGGGGTGGGGACGGGGGTGGCACTGCCCAGGGTGAGACCTTCCTTCCAGGGAGGTGAAGCTGTGCCAGCACCTCATTGGTGGTCAACCCTGTGTGGGTGGTCATGGCTCTGTGGTCATGGGGGGACAGAGGTGGGCGCTTGCACCAGTGCTGGGTGTGTTGTGCATTCACCTGTGAATGCTCCAGGGCAGGAGCTCACATGTTCCCACGTGTTCCTGTGGTCACACCCATGATTTTGTTGCCCGCACTCTCGCATGGCCTCATCTGTGTGCACAGACCTGCCCGAGGACAGCTGGGGGTGGGTGGTGGGGGACGTGCTGAGGGTGCCCACCTCGGTGATGAGCACCCCTGTCCCCCCAGTTCCTGGCCATGCTGTCCCAGTGGTGCACCCAGATGCACTCCCTCACCCTCCAAAACCTCAAGCCGCGCCAGCGAGGGAAGAAGGAGAGCAAGGAGGACTACATGAGGAGCACACGGTGAGTCCCCGCGTCCTGGTCACCCTCTTCCCACAGCCGGAGCTGCTGGTCCTTGGGGATGATGATGATGATGCTCCATGAGTCCTCCCCTGACCCAACCTTAGGCCATTCCCTGGGTCCTGTCCCTCCTCTGACCCTCCCAAGGAAGTTGGAACTGCAGCGAGGTCTCCCCTCAGTCTTCTCTGCTCCAGCTGAACACACCAAGTGCCCTCATCCCAGAGGCTGGTTGGGCACTGCCCAGGCTCCCCAGGGCAGTGGACACAGCCCCAAGGCTGCCAGAGCTCCAGGAGGGTTTGGCTGATCCTCTGGGGCACAGGGTGGGACTCTTGGGGCTGGGCCTGTGCAGGGCTGAGAGTTGGACTGGATGATCCTCATGGGTCCCTTCCAGCTCAGCACATTTTGGGTTCCTGTGATCCCATTTCCACTGTGGGACACTGGTTCCTGCTGTGGGTTTCGGGCATCCCAGAGCCAAGGGGTGGCCATGGGGAATGTGAGCATGGCCTCCCATGCCTGACCCTGCCTCCACCCCTGGCAGGGGCTGCCTGGAAGCTGGTCTGGAGTCCCTGCTGAAGGCCACGGGCAGCAACCTGCTCATCCTGCGCATCTCGCACTGCCCCAACGTGCTGACGGACCGCTCCCTCTGGCTGGCCAGCTGCTACTGCCGGGCCCTGCAGGCTGTCACCTACCGGTAAGGACGGCCACCGACACCCCCCTGCTCGGCCACGGGGCTGGGGGAAATCTGGAAACATCCATGGGATGTGCTGGGGCTCCGCTGATGCCGGTCCCTATTCCCTACTCCAATGCCATCCAGAGGTGTGAAGGACCCACCTCTCCACGTCCCCAGCCCAGTAGCAGCCTCAGTGTCCCCCAGCTGTCCTTTCAACTCTTGTCCTCTTCTGGTGTGTTTTCCCTTCCAGCTCCATTCCCAACATCCTGTTACCATCTCATCCCAGCTGGAGGCGTGACCAGGGTTTTGGTAGGGGGACACTGCTTTGTGTTAGAGAAGGGTGAGGAAGAGGTACTCAGTGAGGTCCCACCTGACTGTCACCTCATGAGGAAGGCTCCTAATGGGGAGAAGAGGCTCAGGGTCCCTCTCTTCTGGGAGGGAGGAACAGCTCTGCCATGGGATAGCTAAGATCCAGCTTGGAGATCTCGCTCAAGATCAAGGACACAAGGCTCTGGTGTAGGACATGGAGGAGGTCACACATCCTGGAGGAGATCATTGACCTCTCCTTGGTCTTAGCCACTTTCCAAAGAGGTTCTGCCCGCTGTGGAGACAAGATTTACCTTCCCTACACACTCCAGGAGGATGATCCTTGCTCTCACTGCACCCTGCAGGCGACCACTTCAGCCTTGGGATCCATTTTCCCTGTAGCTGATGTGTGTTCTCACCCAACCCAGGATGGAGAACCCTTCAGGTGGGAAAGCACATCCAGCCACTCCTCTGGTGTGGATCGTGTGAGCTCAGACACGGCTCTGGTCAGGGGATCTCACCCCATGAGGCAGCTCAGAGCTGCTGGGTTTGACCCAAAGCCTCCTCCATCGGCTCCTCCAAGGGCAGCAGAGCAGGTCCAAGTGCTCCTGGCACGTCTCTAACCTGTGACTCTGACTCATGCTCTAATTAACCTGCTGCTCTTGGCAACCTTCTCCAGTGGAGACGCGTGAAGTGCTCGAGATAACACCCCTCGCTTATTTTTAGGCTTGCCTGCAGTTTTGAAGTAGGTCATTTGGAGTTAGGAAGCACAGCCCCGGCCTCCAGGAGACATCCTGGTGTGGTGGAACAGCCAGGGGCCTCTGTTTGGGCTGGCGGCATCAGGATGGTGCTCTTTGACGTCTCTCCTTGGCACTGGGAGCATCAGCAGAAGCTCCTCTGAGCTCGTGGTACACCCACACCTCCACCAACCCCTGCACGAGTCCAGCAGCACCCCATGAGGTTTTGATACCTCCAAAAACACCAGGGAGGAGCCCACAGCAAACACCTGCGGTGGCATTTGGCCAAGAGCCACCACAGAGCTGGGACAGAGGCCAGGGAGCAGCCACTGCCCATGGCTGGAACGTCCTTCCCACCTCCTGGCACCTTCCCCATCCCCAAGTGAAACCATCCCAGTGGGACCTGCAGGGATGTTCTATCTGCTCTTCGAGGGTGCATGGCCTGGCAGTCTCAGCCAATCACTTGTGTCACATTTGCCTTTGGAAGATGCCCCTCCAACCTCCCCTTCGTCCTTCACCCCCCCTCCAGCCTCGCCTCATCCTCCTCCTCGCCTTCAGCCTCACCTTCTCCCGTTGTTCTTGACATTGCACATCCATAGGCACAATTCCAGACAGGAATGCCTTCAGCCTTCCGACACGGGCTGTGTGGGGACTGTCTGGTCCACGGGCAGGTCGTGGGTTATGAACAGTGACCCGATTTGCACCTCCAGGTGCTCCAGGGAGCAGCACAGAGGCTGCACATTCGGCCCCCGGGGCGGCATCGCTGCCGACGGGGCCACCACGTGTCCTCTGTGTTGTTCCAGGAGCTCCACGGACCCCGTGGGCCATGAGGTCATCTGGGCCCTTGGAGCAGGTTGCAGGGACATCATCTCCCTCCAGGTTGCACCTCTGCATCCGTGGTAAGAATCGTGGAATCGTGGGATGGTTTGGGTTGGAAGGGACCTTAAAGATCATTCAGTGCCACGGGCAGGGACACCTTCCACTAGTCCAGGTTGCTCCAAGCCCTGTTCTGTCTGGCCTTGGACACTTCCAGGGATGGAACTGTGTTAAGTAGAGGCTGAGTGCAATGGGCTGGAAAGAAACTGGGTGCCGGATTTGCTTTGGGAGGGTCTTCATGGGATGAGCAGCAATCCTGGAGGCAAATTTGGGAGACCAGGAGCTCAGCCCCATCCCTCCCTGTGAAGGCTGGGAGCTGTTGGGTGTAGACACCTCCCTGCTGAGCCGGGAATGTTTCCATGGAGGCTGCTCACTCCAGAGATGAAAGGGAAGCCGTGATGGCTCTGGTTGGTGACACTGAACATCAAACGCTCGTCTGAGCTCCTCTGTGCTCACGTAAGAGCAGCCATGAAGGGCCGGGGTGTTGTTGAAAGGGTGTCACTGCTTGGGGAGACAACTCTCACTTTTGGAAAAGCATTTTGGGGGCATGAAGATGCTGGTGGATCTCCACCCCACAGGGTCTGGGTGCTCAGAAGCTCGTGGCTCGCACAGCAGGTCGCTCACATCCGTGCCACGGGAATGTCCCCAGGGCATTTCTTCTTGTCTGGGAGGTCTGTTGGGATGTCACATCCCCGTCAGCCCGGATCGAGGAGCACAGAGGGGATGTCACTTAGCAGGAGGAGCTGGATGTCAGGTCCTGGTGGCTTGTGTCTTCCCTGGGGGAAACAGCACATGGCATGTCGGCTTCTCCACCTGAGCCAGAGCTCCAGGCTCCTGCTGCCAGTTTGATCTGTGCAGGAAACAATTCAGAGCCTGGTTCAGATCTCTGAAGGGAGAGTCATGGAGTCATGGAACGGTGTGGGTTGGAGGGGAACTTAAAGATTGTCTTGTTCCAACCCCCTGTCATGGGCAGGGACACCTTCCACTAGCCCAGGTTGCTCCAAGCCCCGTCCAACCTGGCTTTGGACACTTCCAGGGATGGCGTACCCACAAATTCCCCAGGCACGATGGAGGGTTTGGGGCACTGGGCTGCCCTGTCCTGGTGGCAGCACAGCCCAGGGTGATTGCTTGTGTGGAGACACCCCCTCAGAGCGTGACCATCGTGGCATTGGCAGGGTGGGTGATGCCCCAATCCCACGCCGCTTCCAGGAGCGCTCGTGGAGAGAGGGCTGAGCTTTCCCGGCAGCCCTGCCCAGCTGTTTCTCCTCCCTCTCCTCTCCCCAGCCAGCAGCCGACACGTTTCAGCAACCGCTGCCTGCAGATGATCGGGCGGTGCTGGCCCCACCTGCGGGCTCTGGGCGTCGGGGGCGCCGGCTGCGGCGTCCAGGGACTGGCATCCTTAGGTAGGCACCTCTCCGGGGACCAATTGGGTTGGAAAAGACCTCTGAGGTCACCGAGTCCAACCCGTGACCCAACACCACCATGCCACCCAGCCAGGAGTGCCACGTCTGCTCTTTCCCTGAACACCTCCAAGGGATGGGGACTCCATCACCTCCCTGGGCACCACCTCCCCTCCACTGGTGGGACAAGGAGAAGGGCACCTTGCAGGTCCCCCTGGGGATCTCAACGGAGATCCACGTCCGTGGGCCAAGGTCCACGGGTGCACCCCACCACCCCTTGCTGCCACCCACCCCTTTTGCCCTCTGCTGCCCTCATCCCTTCCCCGCGGGACGCTGACAGCGGGTGCTCTGTCCCTCCAGCCCGGAACTGCATGAGGCTCCAGGTCCTGGAGCTGGACCACGTGGCCGAGATCAACCAGGAGGTGGCAGCCGAGGTGTGTCGGGAGGGGCTGAAGGGGCTGGAGATGCTGGTGCTGACGTCCACCCCGGTCACCCCCAAAGCCCTGCTGCACTTCAACAGTGAGTAGCAATGCCAGGGGGCATCACCCATTCGCCACGAGGCCACCAGATATCCAGATCCGTGGAGCAGATCCTTCCTTCCAACCCCACCCACAGGAACCTGTTGGCACTGGGAGAGGCTGGGAGCTCCGGGTGGAAGGTCCTTGAGAGGGGATCCAACATCCCCCCTGCCAAGGATGGGCCAAGGAGAGCTGATCTTGCCTTGGGCCATAGAGAGGATGGAGATGCTCCCTCCGTGCTCTCCACAATGCAATCCAGACCTCAGTGTCTGTGACACACCTGAGGTTCACCCCGGTGTGTCTGAGTTCGGGGTCACACCACTTGCCCAAAGCCTTTTCCCGGGACAGGAGGTCCACAGCCATCAGCAGGGTCTGTCCTGGTGGCCATGGCTCATGTGACTGTGGTGGGACTTGCTGGGAATTCACCCCTCTGGACGGAAGAGCAAGGGTTTCCCAAGGAAAGAGCAGGATGCTGATTTGGGGACAGGACAGTCAGAGACCATCTCGTAGCCCGGTGTTGGTCTTGGCCACCACGAGCAGGTCTCCTCCAGCTTCAGGGTGAGGTTTCCCCACGTGCACAAGGCCTTGAGGAGTACAGGGTGGGATGTGAGGTCCGTGCTGGCCGTGGGGAGGTCATTTGCCCCCCAGGTATGGAGAATCCAGGTGGTATCTCTGCCCCTCAGGTGTGTGCCGGAACCTCAAGTCCATCGTGGTGCAGGTGGGAATTGTGGACTATTTCAAGGAGCCCCACAGCCCTGAAGCCAAGAAGATGTTTGAAGAAATGGTGAACAAACTCCAGGTAAAGGGTCCCAAGTGTCACCAGATCCACGGCAAGGATTTGAGGTGTTTCCCCCTCTTCCTCACCCCGTTTCCTTCTCATGGCAGGGATTTGAGTTGTTCCTTCCTCTCCCTTCCTTGCCTGGTGTCCTTCCCATGGCAAGGATTTGAGAAGTTCCCCCTTCTCCGTCCCTTTCCCCATGTCCTTCCCATGGCAGGGATTTGAAATGTTCCCCCCTCTCTCTCCCTCTCCCCATGTCCTCCCATGGCAGGAATTTCAGGTGTTCCCCACTCTCCCTCCATTTCCCTGTGTCCTTCCATGGTAGAGATTTGAGATGTTCCCCCTTTTTCCTCCCTCACCCCATATCCTTCCTGTGGCAGGGATTCTCCTCTCCCTCCCTTTCCCTGTGTCCTTCCCAGGGCAAGGATTTGAGATATTCCCACCTCTCCCTCACACCATGTCCTTCCATGGCAGGGATTTCAGATGTTCCCTCCTCTTCCTCCCTTGCCCTGTGTCCTTCCCATGGCAGGGATTCCCCTTTCCCTCCTTTTCCCTGTGTTCTCCCCATGGCAGGGATTTGAGATGTTCTTCCCTCTCTCTCCCTCACCCCATGTCCTTCTTTTAGCAGGGATTTGAGATGTTCCCCCCTTTCCCTCTCTTTCCCCATGTCCTTCCCATGGCAAGGATTTGAGATATTCCCACCTCTCCTTCACCCTTTGTCCTTCCCATGGCAGGGATTCCCCTTTCCCTCCCTTTCCCCGTGTCCTTCCCATGGCAAGGATTTCAGATAGTCCCACCTCTCCCTCCCTCACCCCATGGAGCATTAGGAATGCCGGATCCCCCCTCCAACCCCGCTCCCCGCTCCTCTTCCAGGCCCTGAGGAAAAGACCCGGCTTCTCCAAGATTTTACACATCAAAGTGGAAGGAGGCTGTTAGACCTTCAGGGAAGCACAAAGCACATTCCCTCCTCTGCCTGGTGGTGCCGGAGGCCCCGTGAAAACCAAACCCGGCGCGCGGATCCGGATCCGCCGGCTCGTGCACAAGGAAAACCCGAAACTCTCGCAGGCCTTAGTGACTGGCAGCCGGAGCTCATCCCAGGGCCGGCTCGCGGGCGAGAAGGTGCTACTTCGGGACAGTTTTTTTTTGGCTGCCCCAGGAGACAGGGCGACGCTCCTTCCCGGGAGGGGAAGATGGCTCGGAACCCCCGCGGCCGCTCGTTGCCAAGGATCCGCGTTTGGGGAATGTCTTTTTCTTCGGGCTCTGTTTCTTGGAGGGGTTTTTTCTTCTTTGTCCGAGGATCTCCCGGCCCATCCCACGGGCTCCTTGTCCTCTCCGTGAGGTGGGGGAGGTGGGGTGGGAAGGGGCTGTTCCTCCAGAGGGAAGGACGCCCAGCGTTCCCGCGGGGTCTCCGTTTCATTTGTTGGACAGAGGGGCTCCCAAACCTGGGCAAACGCTGCCCAGAGAGCAGCAGCCCCCACAGCACAAGCCCGGGGGGCAGAGCTGCATCCCGGGGGGCTGCGGGAGCCAGAGGACACCAGGAGAGATGGTCGCTCTTCCAGAGGTCTCCAGCCTTGCTTCCTCTCCACCAAAACCTTCCTGCCAAGGCAATAAACCACCTCCAAAATCCTCGTCCACCAGGAAACACGGGTCACGCTCCGGTCCCCACCATCCACCACCCCGTTCAGGCTCCATCCGGAGCGAGTTGTCCCACGTGGAGAGAAGGACTGGAATGGGACGCTTGTGTTTGCCATCTCATCGCCTTCCCAAGCAGCCTGAAGGAGAAACCCCGGGCAAATTATCCCAAAATCCAAAGCTGCTGGTGAAAGCACCACCCGACAGCCTCTGGTTGACCCTTATCCGTGGCCACGGCTGTTTTTTTTTAACTCTGCTTTTTCCTTCCCGGGTGTCTCCAAGGAAGTCGTCATCCCCAAAATACCCTTTTTTTCCACAGGAAAAGGCTTTGGAAAGGCATCCAGCAGGGCCAGGCATCTCCATGCTCCACCCTGGGGATAAAGTACCAGGAGGTGCCCACGGAACCGGGGACACCCATCACAGCACTGCCAGCAGTGGGGACACACCGGCCTTAACCACAGCCCCTGGTCATCCCAATCCCCCGCCAGGTGCCCTTGGATCGGGCTGAGCGGAGAGAATCCGACTGGGAAAAGCAGATTTTTGGGGCTTTTCCTCTGATTTGGACCAGTGTTGGAGGTTTTGGTGCCTGCTGGCCAGCGTGGCTCTGAGGAGACAGCCCTTCCCAGGGCACCTCCCTCCACTTCCAGCCTTCCCAGGGTGAGGGGCTGACAGGGAACATCCCTCCAGGAAGGAGGAGGCTGCAGATCCATCTGGGACCACATTCCTCGCCCGTGGCAGAGCTCAGCCAGGGCTGCCAGCATGACAACAGTCCGTGGGGATCCTGAGAGACAACAACATCAATCCCAAATCACTGAAGCCGGTGCGGGGCTGGAGGAACCTCCTGGGTCTCCAACCCCACCTCAGGAGAACCTTCATCCCCCCTTCATCCCACCCACGCCGTCTCCTGAAACAGGGTAAGGGATTTTTGGCCATAACCCCCGTTCGAAGCACCTCTGCTCCCCCCTCCAACTGCAGCTTTTCCAGGAGAAGGCTGCTCCCTGTCTGCACAAAATGTGGGAGCCCCCCAAAAAATGCCTGCGAGAAATTCCTGCCTCCCACCCTATCCCCATGGATGAGCTTCCTGGCACCGGGATCAGCTCCCTGCCGTGGCTTTACCTCCACCTGGGGAAGACTGGGACACAAATTCCAGGGGCAAGAGGAGCAAGGGATGCCCCGACCAGCAAAAAAAAAAAAACCCACCCAGCAAAGCTACAACCCCCCGGGGAACATCCAGCCCTTATCCCAGGAAAGCGTCCCAGTGGAGCTGTCAGAGACTCGGGAAATTCCCTTAAAAAAAAACAAACAACAACAAAAAAACCCTAACAAAGTAAGTATTTATTTCTATAAAGAAGGAAAAAAAAAAAAAGATTTTAAAGGAAAATTATATACTCAGCATGTTTATACACTCTATGCTTAAAGACTATCGTGGTGGAGAGTCGTGTCCGAAGACTGAAGGCGGCTGCTCCGGGTTTGCTCCCGGTTTTTGGGACCTTCTCCCAGCTCCTCGGGGCTGTTGGGAAGGCAAAGGTGACGGAAAAAGGGGGAGATGTTCGAGGATTCTTGGAGAAGAAACCTTCTGTGCCCGCCAGTGCTGTCAATGGCCGTGTCTGTGGTGGTGTTGGAGCCACTGGGGTTTGGAATTCATGGCAGGACACTCCCACTGGAATTTGGTGCTTCGAAGTGTCACCGAGACCAGAGCGAACCATCGGCCTCCCCTCGGGGCATTCCCGAAAAATCCAACTCGGCAAAAGCCACGTTTCCACAGAAATCCTCTGATGACACAAGGCCTTGAGCAGGTTCAAGGATTAGAAGATGGGAAGTGGGGGGTTCTCCCCGTTTTCCTTGGGCTTGAATGGATCCTTCCCTCCTCATCTTGGGATGGAGGTGGGTGAGGACAAGGACACAGGTGGTAATGAGGGCCCAGCCCTCCTGGTGGCTCCTAATTGCCCAGGTTGTTAATGAGCTCATTAACAGCCCTGTATTTCTTCCACTGAAATGTCATATTGATCCTTTCCCTGCTGCTTTCCCTCCCCTCCTGCTGGTTTTCCCCTCCCCAAACCCCCATCCCTATGGGATGCTCGTGGATTCACCGCCCAGGTCACAGAGTTTCAACCCCATTTCCTCTGGAAATGGATGGAAACACACAGAAATACCAAATTCCCTGGGAAAAGCCTTGAAATCAGGCAGTGTATCCAGGAGCTCAGCCCCATTCCAGATCCCAGAGAAGCCCCAGAGGGGCTCTGCGATGACAATCCCCAGCAAAATCCATGGATCCGGGGTGAGAATTGGGCTCACAGCGATGGCCACAGCTGGCAGGGGCTGGATGGATGGTAGTTCCAGAGCTGGCTCCTGCAGGACCAGTTCTGGGGAGATTTATTCCTTTTCTAAGGAGTTTTCCTGAAGTTTCCCTGTGGCCAACATTCCCAGCATTCCCTGTCGCTTGAATTTGAGTGCTGGTCAGGGATTTCAAGAGGAACAACATCACCAAAGCCAGCTCAGGGGCCAAATTTATCCCAAATCCATGTTTTTCTTGGTTGGGTTTTGCTTGTTATCCATCCATCCGAGCCCCCAGGAGCTGGGAACGCTCCAGGGACCAGCTGCCTCCTCCTGCCTTATCCCTGTGCTCCCAGTTTGGGGGATCTGGGACGTCAGGGCTCGAGGAAAATGGGAACTCTCGGGTTAGCTCTGTCCAAGGAGGATTTTAATCTTTATCCCACTTTTTTTATGCCATGTGTCCCGGTGCCAGCTGCCAGCAGGGGCACAGCTTGCATGGATCCTCCAAAACACTCCAAATTTAGGGAAAACAGAACAAAAAAACCCGCAGGAAAAGCGTTGCTAAAGCTCAGCCTCTCGTTTTGGGGGAAGGAAAAATGCAGGTCGGGATGGAGCAAAAGCATTTGGGAATTGGGAAGTGGGAAAATGCTTTAAAAGGGGGGAAAACAAAGCAGGGAGCAGGGAGATTTTAGGAACTGGAGATGGTTTGTTGTAAGGTGGTGATGGATCTTCCTCACCCGTGGGAGGCAAAATAATCCCCCCTCGTGGAGGGTGGGAGAAGGGAGGAAGGAGAGGAGGGAAAGCTGCCCAAAAGCAGGGAAAATTATGGGATTTTTCTGATCCAGCCTCGGGATTGAGCCCCGTGGAGGGGCAACGAGGCAGGTTGGGGCCGGGGACAAGTGGGTGCAATGGTGTGGGGTGGCTTTTGCTTCAAGATAATCAGAGGAGATAATCAGTCCAGGGCAAGAGAGATCTCCAAATACAGGAATTTGGGATCCTTTTCCCTGAAGAGCCCTCGTTTGCTCCGCCAGCGGGTTCCGAGGGGCCCCTGTACAGCAACCTCCCCCCTCCCCAAAGGTAGCCAGTTGCCTCCCAAGTTATTTTTTTAAACTCTCTATAAATTTAGGTCTATTTTAGTCTCTTCGCAGCGATGTGCCAGTGTCTGGAGAACCAAACAGCCCCTTTTTTTTTTTTTTTTTCCTCTTATCCCCGTGGTCCCTCGATGCTAAACCGGGTCCTGGGTGTGAATCCACCAGAGGATGTTGTCCTGGAGGAGGGGGAGTGGTGGGATCAGGGTGCACTGGAGGTTCCAGGTGGGTTTGGTGGGAAGCAGGGTCCGACTCCGGCCAGGAGCCCGTGGTTTTTTAGCACTTTGGTTGGAACTATCACCTGTAGACGCACTTTGATGTTGTTGCTTTGAAACTTTGGCGAGTGTAAACAATGTGTATTTAAGGAATTAACAAAAAAAAAAAAAACAAAAACACAAAAAACAATTCCCCCTCCTCCCTCTCCCTTCCCCCCCCCCCCCCAAAAAAAAAAAAAAGTGTGTAAAGAGCTATTTTATGATTCAGTGTTGAATAAAGACTCTGGAGATTGAGGTGGGGTTTCACTCTGAAGCCAGACCAGCAGCAAACCAGTGAGACCAGCTGCTGTTTGGGGCTTACTGGGAGCATCCTCATACCTCCCTCTCCCTGCAGGTCCATGATCTCCACTGGTCCAGTTCCATAGGGCACCGGGACAAAGTGGGATACTGGGGGAGCACTGGGAGGGTGGGAGAACACTGGCACAGCTTTCCCAGAGAAGCTGTGGCTGCTCCATCCCTGGGAATGCCCCAGACCAGGTTGGACAGGGCTTGGAGCACCCTGTGGAACACGTCCCTGCCCATGGAATGAGATGGTCTTTAAGGTCCCTTCCAATCCAAACCATCCTGCGGTTCTATGAAATTCCTTCCACTGCCCTCCCTTAACATTCCAACCCACCAGATCCAAGTCTCCCTGTATTCCCTCAAGAGGATTTTCCTGCCAGAGTCAACCCAAACACCTGGACCCACCCCTGAAGCACCCACACATTCCCTCCCCACAGACCTAAAGCTGTCACCTCCCTGAACCTCCTTCCAGGAAGCCAAGGGCAAGACGTAAATGCCAATAAAAATGTCACTGAGCAGCCTCAGAGAGCTGCAAGAGAAAGAATCCACCCTGGAAGCACTCCTGGCATGTGCTCAGAGTCTGTCCTGCTTCCCAGCACAGCACCTGCTTTGCAAGGGGGCAAAAACAACTTTGAAAGGTCTATTTTTTAACTCTAAACACGACCCGCCACCGAGCGGAACAAAGCAGAGAACAGCCCAGTTTGCCACCGAGACAAGTTCATCCTTTTATTGTGTTGAAGAGCCTGGGGTCCAAACCCCTCCCCAGCAGGAAGAAAAACGAAAAATAAACCAGTATAAATAGGAGCAAAGCCCATCCTCGCCATGCCGGGAGAGGGAAGGCCATTCCCGAGCGGAATGCCCAGGCGAGCCCGAGGGGATCAGTGCTGTGTGGGAAACGTTTGGGGCAGGGCAGCCCACAGGGGGCCGTGGCTGCCAGGGCCAAGACGTGACTCTAATTAACACAACATCCACGAGCCCTCCAAGCGACCATCTGCCGACGAGCCCGTTAATTAACGCGCGGGGGGGTTAATTAACGCGGGGATTAACCATCGGAGCCGCGTCGCCGTTCCGGCCGGGAGCACCGGGGTTCTCAGTGGTTGTGGGGGCGGCCCCGGCCGCGGCCACGGCCCCCCGGGGCGGCGTCCACGGTGGAGCGGGGGTTCTTGATGGTCTCGTCCACGGACACGATGAGACAGGCGGCCTCGGAGGCGGCGGTGAGCGCGTTGATGCGCACCACGGCCGGCTCCCACACGCACGCCTCGAAGTTGTCCGCGATGTCCTCGTTGTTCACGTCCACCCCGTACCACATCCCGCCCTGAGGGGACACAACGGGGACACGGCGGCTCAGTCGCACGGCTGGCCGGGAGTTTGGGATGGAAGGGAAGACAGGGAAACGTTCGGGGAACTCGGATGAGGGGAGGAGGGTGTTTGAGGGGAACACAAATCCCAACCACCATGTCCTTGGTTTTGGCAGTGCCTGTGCCCAGTCTCTGTTGGGATTCTCCACAGAGCTCTCTCTGCATTCCCCCTTTATTAGGGTTCCTTTGGTAAACAGCACCCGGTGTTGTCCTTCAGTTAACTGGAACTCCCAGGACTTCCTGCGAACTCCAGGTTTTGACTCACACACTCCAAGGCTGAAACACTCCCTTTTGACTCTATAACTGAGTGCAGGTGCTGGTGGCTTAACTTGTTCCCACAGTGCCGGTGATGCCTCATAAAACAGAAGCCTCATTCCATTTTAGGATCACAGAATCAGGTTGGAAAAGACCTCTGAGATCAGAGTCCAACCTAAGACCCAACACCACCGTGTCAACCACACCATGGCACCAAGTGCCTCATCACCACCACGCCAACTAGACCATCCACATCCAGGCTTTCCTTGAGCAGGGATGGTGACTTTCCTGAAGTAGTCACCAGGCATGGTGACTCCATTATCTCTGTGGTCAGCCCATTCCATGAAGCTCTAAAGCCTCACGGGACTCATTCCACTGCTGCCTCACTCCCTAGCCCACAGCCCCAGGTTTTGCACCCCCTCATTTCAGGGTATTCCTGCTAATCCCACAATCAGGAGCAGGATGGAACGTGATGGGAGTGACCAAAGCCAAGGGGCAACTTCCAAACACCAGGATTAGGATCTCCACCAGATCAGCAATTGGGACCTCCAGCTTGCAGCTCCTCAGCCAACTTCCACTGATTCCTTTCATGTTTAACACAGCAGCTCCCTCCTGACAAATGATGCACTTTCAAGGAGCAAATCAGGACTCCCAGCTCTGGGAGTCACCCAACAGCTGGGATCAAAGGGAAGACAGATCCTTTCCTTTTATAGCAACGTGTGCCGAGCCCGCACTTGATCTGGGAACAAACACGGCGTTTAATCAAAGAGGACAAGTCTAACACGGGCTCAGCCGAGTTACACCGGATCCGACAGCTCCAGGAGGAAAACATCAGGGAGAAAGGGATCCCACCCACCCCTGGCTGTGCCCTGGGCTCCCAGGTGGCCCTACCTGTGCGTGCTTGGCTCGGAGCTTGTTCAGGATGTTGGTGGCATCAAAGCCGGCGTTGTCGCAGAGCTGGCGGGGAATGATCTCGAGGGCTTTGGCGTAAGCACCGATCAGCAGCTGCTGCTTCCCTGGAATGGTCCTGGAATAGTCCCGGAGGTACTTGGAAAGCTCCATCTCTATCGCGCCGCCGCCGGCGACGACCGAGTCGTTCTGAAGGGAAAAGGGAAACGGGAAACACTCTCATTCCAAGGAGGGGGAGAGCTGGAAAGGCTCTGTGCCAGGGCAATGCCAGCCCACAGGAATCCATAGTCCGGGCTGCTGCCATCCCTGGGACTGCCTGGCAGCACTGCTGGGAGCTTCAGGACCACACTAAGAACCTCCAGGGGCAGCTACCAGCAGCTCATCCCAGCTATGCACGGGATAAAGGGGGATTTTGGGAGGGATGGCAGCTCACAGCCCACCCAGGCCAGGAAACCCACTTCCCTCACTTCCATACAGTGAGCCCACTTCCCTCACTTCCATACCTTGAGCCCACTTCCCTCACTTCCATACCTTGAGCCCACTTCCCTCACTTCCATACCTTGAGCCCACTTCCCTCACTTCCATACCTTGAGCCCACTTCCCTCACTTCCATAAAGCACCCAAAGTTAAGACATTGGCAGCAGCACCCTGCAGCCAAGTTCTGCTGGTTTTTTTCAGGAGAGAGGTCAGGATGTTCTGTCTAAAGGCAACAGTTCCCAAAATCTTGATGTGCTTCTTCCCAGCCCCTCGGGACAAACAGCCTTCAAAGCTGTTTTTAACCAGAAACACCCACAGCTTGGCAGCATCCTCAGGACACATCCAGAGAGGCCTTGGACTTCTCTTGGTGCTCCCAACTTGCCTTCAAAAGCACGGGCCTGTCACCCCCTCAGACTGGTCACCAAAAGGGGGAACAAGTGGATTTACAGGCGTGGACACACCCATGACATTAATCCTGTTCAAACCTCTTGAAGATCCACCCAACACACCCAGGATTGTGCTTGTTTAGGATGGAGGACAGAGCAAGCACAAGTTACAGCTGTGCAGGAAGGAAAGGAAAACCCAGGCGTGCCTGGAAAGCACTTGGAGCCGCTGCCAAAGCAGCGCTGAGTTGGCCAAGGAACAGCACTTGAGTTAATCAACTCCTCACTCCAGGCCTCTCCAGAGACCTCAGCCAACCTCTGGCATGTGAGAAGGTTCCCAGAAGGACTTAAGGCTGTGCCAAGGCTGAGGAAGAACCCCAGTGCCAGCCCAGCAGGGAGGCAGCTCCCCCGGGGCTCACCTTGATGGCTCTCCTGACGATCATGATGGCATCGTGCAGGGACCGCTCCGTCTCCTCCATGAACTGCTCCGCTCCCCCGCGCAGGATGATCGTGCAGGTCTTGGCCTTGGGGCAGCCCGTGAAGAAGTTGTACCTGCCAAAGGCACGGGGCAAGAAGGGTTATGGGGACGGAGAAGTGGTGCTGCTGCTGGAAAGGATCCACACCAACACTCAGAGATTCCGGACGGGCCGGATCCGTGACTGAAGCCGTGTCACCCTCATGGCGCCCCATCAGATCTTGGGCTTAGAAGGAGCAGAGCCAGGCAACACACAAGGAAAATCTGGGAAAATCCACTCTCTTCCTGTTGCCAGGGATTTGCTAAACTGGTGCTCCAATTTTCACTTGGCAGGAGTCAGCAGCCAGCTCCAAACAGGAATTCTCCTCCAGCAACAGGAAGGACCCCAGTGTACTGTCCCCAACTTCACCTGCACTGAAGCAAAGTGTCACTATGGAACATCAGATAAATGCCACAATCAACTCCAAAATGTGCTGCTTTTCCATTAGAAATGAAGTAATACCACTGTGCTTTCTACATGACACTGCAGAATAAATATATGTATTTTAAATGCATATATAAGGGGTAAGATTAGAGGAAATCTCAGCCTCAAAAAGCAGCTTTTGTATACAACAAAAGAATTAGTTTTTAACAACCTTGTTTTCACCCCTTGAAAGATGCTCCAACCTGCCAATGCTTTAACCCAAATTCTTCCAACTGCTATTAGAGGTCTGGCAAGGTACTCCAGGTTTACAGCTGGTGTATTTACCTCTCTCCCCCAATCTGAGTCTCCTCAAAGAGTTCACACCGGCCCAGAACATCATCTGTCAGGGCATTGACACTGGTCTGGATGGATCCACCACAGGCCTGCGTGGAACAGAGATAAAGCAAGGAATTACCAACACTGACAATCCAAATTGATTTCCCAGCAGGGTCTCATTCTTTAGGGACAGCCCAGCTGTTTAGCTGATGCAAATCCATCCCGCAGGCCAGATTCAGGAAAACCCCTTAATTTCCCTGCCATCTCAAAATCCTCGACAGCAAAATAAGATTATGCGACTTCGAAGTGCTGACTCACGGGCTCTGGAGTCCAGGAAATACACAAAGCTCAGGGAAAAAAAAAAAACTACTCATGATGGAACAGCCAAGAACTAGGGAAAATAAAGCTGTACTGATGCAATGAGCAGACCTTAATCAGAGAAACAAAAGAGCAGTGCAGATGCAATTAGTGCGTGACTGTTCATTCCGTCAAGGAACAGCCCTGTCTGTCTACGCCAAGTTTAAATAACAACCACACGGGCAAAAATGAAGTGATTATCATTTTAAATGTTTGCAAGGAACAGCGTGTTCAGGCACAGCCTGCTGCCCTGCTTTGGGAATCCCCAGCCTGGCAGTGTTCAAGTGAAACCAAGGAGCTCACCATCATGGTCCGCTTGAGATCCTCCTCCGGGACGCGGCCGGCACAGAACATGTCCCTGTCGGCGAAGTACTGCGTGGCCACGTCCCCGATGGGAAGTTTGGACAGGACAACTTTGGCTCCTGACTTGTGGATTTTGTCTAGTTTGTCATACAGGATGTTCCACTCGGCATCCACGATGGCCTGGTAATCCTGGCAGGGAGGAGAGAGGGACAATCCCGTTACGAGGGATTGGGAATGTTGCTCTTGCAGCCCTGGGACACGGTTGCTTTCAACACCCTGGGGATTTTAGGCCCCTCTATTTTATGCCCAAACGGGGACCTTGGTTGCTTAAATTTGAGGAGGCTCTTTCAGCATCACAGAATCACAGAATCAAGCAGGTTGGAAAAGACCTCTGAGACAACTTGAGTCCAACCTGTGACCCAACCCCACCTTGTCACCCAGCCCATGGCACTGATGCCACATCCAGTCTGTCCTTAAACACCTCCAGGGAAGTGACTCCACCACCTCCCTGGGCAGCCCATTCCAGTGTCTGATCACTCCCTCTGTAAAAACCTTCTTCCCAATGTCCCACCTGAACCTCCCCTGGCACAACTGGAGGCTGTGCCCTCTTGTCCTACTGCTGGTTCCTGGGAGCAGAGCCCGATCCCCTCTGGCTCCCCCCTCCTGTCAGGGACTTGCAGAGCCAGAAGGTCCCCCCTGAGTCTCCTTTTCTCCAAGCTGAGCCCCCCCAGCTCCCTCAGCTGCTCCTGCTGCTCCAGCCCCTTTCCCAGCTCCGTTCCCCTTCCTGCACACGCTCCAGCCCCTCAACATCCTTCCTAAATTGAGGGGCCCAGAACTGGACACAGCACTCGAGGTGTGGCCTCGCCAGTGCCCAGTCCAGGGGCAGAATCACTTCCCTGGTCCTGCTGCCACACTGTTCCTGATACATTCCAAGCAGTGCTTGATGAGTTTTCTGTGGAAGGCCACTTGGTAGGCACAGGGAAGTCACTACAGAGCTGATGGCTGGACACAGCACAGCTCAGGTACAAACATGTCCTAAACCTGAGATTCCAAGTCTCCACACCCTTCTCCCAGAAGAGGCAGCACAACCCACCAGGTATTTTCCAAGGGGAAGGATGTGCACAAGGCAATCCCATTTATCACAGAATTGTTAATGGTTTGGGGGGGAAGGGACCTTTAGAGGTCACTTAGTCCAACCCCACTGCAATGAGCAGGGACACCTTCCCCTATTCCAGGTTGCTCCAACCTGGCCTTGGACATTTCCAGGGATCCAGGGGCAGCCACAGCTTCTCTGCCCAACCTGGGACAGGGCCTCAACACCCTCACACCCAAAAATTCCTTCCCAATATCCCATCTAGCCCTGACCTCTGGCACTGGGAAGCCATTCCCTGTGTGCTGTCCCTCCATGCCTTGTCCCCAGTCCCTCTCCAGTTCTCCTGGAGCCCCTTTAGGCCCTGCCAGGGGCTCTCAGCTCTCCCTGGAGCCTTCTCTTCTCCAGGGGAACCCCCCCCAGCTCTCCCAGCCTGTGTCCACGGCAGACATGCTCCAGTCCTGGGAGCACCTCCATGGTCCTCCTACCTTTTATCCCACTGGACAAGCAGTCACATCCCGCAGGGATCAGCCAGCAGGGCAGGCTCCCCTTTGGCTCTTACCTCCACAGTGTTGACTCTGATTTCAGCGTTGTCCTTCTCAGCTTTGAGCTCCAGCTCCACGTTCAGGAGGGCAATTTTGGGGGACTGGTACTTCTTGGGCTGCATCTCAAACCCAGCGTAGGAGAAGGTCTTCTTGAAGGCGACTCCGGCCACCAGCTGCGAGTCCTTGAAGGCAGGGATTTGTGTCAGGCTCAGCCTCCCAAGGTTCTCTCCACAGGGTTAATAACTCCCACAGGAGACTCCCTGCTTCCAGAGGCCTCATTTACAAAGCTTTCCCAACGCTGCCTCCTTTGATTAACCCACTTTTTAGAGGGAAGAAGCAGCAAGGGTTTCTCTCTGCTCACAAAAAGCAGCTTCAATGGTTTCCTCTCCACCCCTCAAGACCCCACAGCCAAAAACGCTGCACACACAACCTGAAGATCAAGGCATGAAGCCATCAGTTCTCTCCTTGATCTCTTCCCCATTCCTACCCTTTGAACATGGATACTTCTAACCCACACTCTGGGCTGGTTCTTTTTGCTCTGGTTTGTTTTTCCAAGCTCTGTCACCGCCTCTGGGATTTTTCTGCCAGCAGGACAGCCCTGCCCAACCTGGAGTGATCTCTTTGACTCCATGGCTGGGAGAGAAATCAGGATCTAACTTTCCTACTCCACAGCCAGGAACAACTCCCTGCCATGTATCCAGGTGCAATCCCATACAGGACAGGTATTCCAGCACTATGGCACAAACCACACATCCCACCCACCACTAGATCAGCTCCTTCATGAGGTTTTCCTTGCATTTTTCCCAACCCAGTAATCCTACATACAACCAGGATTTTTGGATCCAGAAGTAAAAAAAAAAACTTCCCACCAAAAAAAAACCCACAAAAAAAACCCTGAACATTTCACTATTTGAAAAATACAAAGGGAATTTAGGGTTTACATTAATTTGTATCAGTAACATTTGCTGCAAAAGAGGTAAGAGTGTACTTGGCTCAAAACCCAGATTCTCTACCAATGGAAAAGAAATCCAGCCCTACCACCTAAGCTTTTTCCTCACACCAGCACCTTTGTTTCACTTTGGGAATTCCCAGACAGGTATTATCAAGCCAGGCTGCATTTCTGCTCGAGACAAGTGATTCCTGTCTCCCATCCCTTCAGGACAGGCTCTGACAGAACTTACTTCCAAAGCTCCTCCTTGCACCTTCTTTATTCCAATCATTTTGAGCTGTAACAAGTCATCCAACATCATGACAGCATCTACAACCATCTTGGAGAAGAACTCCTTGCTCTGGGAGATGAGTTTAGAGCTCAGGGCTGTGGCTGCACACTTCTCCAGGAGGCTCCTCTGCTCACTGCAAAGAGGAAGAACAAGGGCTTGATAAATCTTTTCCCAAGCCTAAAGCACTGTTTGGTTTCATTAATCAGAGAATTATTTCAGTTGGAAAAGATCTTTAGGATCATTTAGTCCAGCACTGCCAAGGTCACCACTAACCCATGTCCCCAAGTGCCACATCCACAGGGATTTTAAATCCCTCCAGGGATGGGGATCCACCACTGCCCTGGGCAGCTGTGCCAGGGCTGGACAACCCTTTCCAGGAAGGGATTTTCCCCAATATCCAACTTAAACCTCTTCTGGTGCAATTTAAGGCTGTTCCCTCTCCTCCTGTCCCTTGTTCCTTGGGAGCAGAGCCCAACCCCCCCAGGCCCCCCCTCCTGTCAGGGAGTTGCAGAGCCAGAAGGTCCCCCCTGAGCCTCCTTTTCTCCAGGCTGAGCCCCCCCAGCTCCCTCAGCTGCTCCTGCTGCTCCAGCCCCTTCCCAGCTCCACTCCCTTCCCTGGAAAAGCTCCAGCTCTTGGCATGAGGGGTCCCAAATCCTCTCTTATAGAGGCAAAGATCAGCTCCCTCCTGTCAATGGGGAGAACGAGGCACACACACAAATCCCAAAATCCCAGTCTCCCTTTTAGACCCTGAGCATCAGCCCAGGGTTTAGACACCTAAAAAACAGGAAAACAGCAGGTCCTTTCCCTCATCCAAAGGCAGGAAGTTGTTCCTAAAACCCTCTAAAGGCAGCACATTCTCTCAAGTATTAACTCAGGTTAATTATGTGTAACCCGGTGGGTGATATAAGAGACACCAGGGAAATACGGATCCAGCTGCAGGATCTCTCCCTCCAGCTCCTGCTGCCCATGGGAACTGATGAATTTCCCATCCCAGGACAGCATTTGGCTTCTTTTTTTCAGCATTTTTTCACCATCTGGACAACTCATTTTGGTTTATTTAAGGTGGTTATTCAGTTGTAACACTTCAGATTTACTCCAGGTATTAGCAAGGTCACGTAGACAAGAACTTAAAATCCAGGAAGAAAATGAACTCCAATATTCTCACCTCAGCTGAAGGGGTCCTTTCCTTACTGCTATGAACTCTCTACCTTCCACTGGGCAACAGCTAAAAAGGGATCTGATCCTCAAGGAATTGTTGAGATTTAACACTGGCACCGACTGCAGCAAGAGCTGCAAGTCTCCTCTGCTGCAAAAAAGAAATCAGGCCACTTATTTTAGTGCCCAGCTCCCTCCCTGTGCACTGGAAGACACTGCCCTAATTATTGCCTGCAGCCAAGTGAGAGCCAGGCATCGCTCCCAGAGGAGCAGGAAATTCCAAATAATTTGGGAATAACCCCAGTGTGGGGCTGAAGCTGTTCGGTCCGACCTCGAGGCCTCAGCCAGAGGCACAGGAGAATTCAGGAACACCCTCACACCAGCTCAGCTGAAGCCCAGGAACACAACCAGGTCATCTCCATGGAAAACTTACTCTTTATCTTCCTTCTTCACGGAAACAGCGATGTCTTTGATCTTGTTCACAGCCTGCCAAGACACAGGGCAACAGCTGGATTAATGATTTATGCTCCTGAACTCATCACATCTCCAACTTTTCCCTTTGTATTTTAAGATAATCTTTCATTCCCTGCTTCAACATCACTGAAGTTTCAAGCATTGAAGCTACTCCACCCCTTCCAGCGCAGTAATTCCAAGAAACACAGCAATTTAAGAGGAGTGGGAAGAGACTCTGCTGTTTTCTGGGAAAAAACAGGGCTTTTGAGGGATTGCACCTGCAAAAGGTCAGCTTAAGGGGACCAAGATGCTTGATGAGATGCAAGGTTTACTAAGGAGCAGCAGAGATCAGAAGAACAGCAAGGGAATTTTCCTGATTAATCGTTCATCCTTGGAAAAAAACACAAAGGGAAAGAGAGCACCCCAGAGGGAGCGACTGGTAACAACAGCTCCCTGACAGCAGAAAGGCAGCTCATGTTGGCAGGAAGACACCAGGAGATCATCAATGACACTCCCCACGCCCATTCAGCATTCAGTTTTCCCAAGCCCAAAGCACTGCTTGGCTTCATTAATCAGAGAATAGTTTCAGTTGGAAAAGATCTTTAGGATCATTTAGTCCAGCACTGCCAAGGCCACCACTGACCTGTATCCCCAAGGGCCACATCCACAGGGATTTTAAATCCCTCCAGGGATGGGGATCCACCACTGCACTGTGCAGCTGTGCCAGGGCTGGACAGCCCTTTCCAGGAAGAAATTTTCCCCAATATCCAACTTAAACTTCTTCTGGTGCAATTTAAGGCCGTTCCCTCTCCTCCTGTCCCTTGTTCCCTGGGAGCAGAGCCCAACACCCCCCCAGGTCCCCCCTCCTGTCAGGGAGTTGCAGAGCCAGAAGGTCCCCCCTGAGGCTCTGTGGCACAGAACTGCTGTCCCCAGGTGCTCTGAAGGCTCACCAGCTGCGTGGCCGTGCGGAAGGCACGGATGATGATCTGGGGATGGAGCCCTTCCTCCACGTAGGGCTTCACCTGCTTCAGGAACTCGGCTGCCAGCAGAGTCACGGACGTGGTGCCGTCACCAACCTGCGAGGAGAGGGAACAGTGTCACCCACAGGCTGTGATACCAGCTGCAAAACCACGGAGGGCTGGCAGGGATATCAAGATTTCAGGGTTTTCTCTGCTTGTGGATTTGTGGGCAGATTCCTTAGTGGTTCATTGAATCATGGAATGGTTTGGGTTGGAAGAGATATTAAAGTTCACCTTGTTCCACCCACTGCCATGGGCAGGGAAACCTTCCACTAAACCAGGTTGCTCCAACCTGGCCTTGGACACTTCCAGGGATCCAGGGGCAGCCACAGCTTCTCTGCCCAACCTGGGACAGGGCCTCAACACCCTCACAGACAGGAATTCCTTCCAAATATCCCACTCAAATCTCCCCTCCTTCAGCTTAATCCATTCCCTGTGTCCTGTCCTTCCATCCCTTGTCCCCAGTCCCTCTCCAGCTCTCCTGGAGCCCCTTCAGGCCCTGCCAGGGGCTCTCAGCTCTCCCTGGAGCCTTCTCTTCTCCAGGGGAACCCCCCCAGCTCTCCCAGCCTGGCTCCAGAGCAGAGGGGCTCCAGCCCTGGCAGCAGCTCCGGGGCCTCCTCTGGACTCTCTCCAGCAGCTCCACGTCCTTGTGCTGTTGTTCCCAGGGCTGGAGGTAGCTCTGCAGAGGGGGTCTCAGCTGAGACAGGGGCAGAGGGGCAGAATCCCCCCCTGCCCTGTGCCCACGCTGGGGGATCAGGGCACATGGGGGAGTCTGGGCTGGGGCATCTCCAGCCTCTCCCCCACCCACACCCCCAAGTCTTTCTGGGCTCTCAATCACTTCATCCCCAGCCTGGATTGACACCAGGGATTGCCCCAGCCCAGATGCAGCACCAGCACTTGGTCTTAGACTAAGAAGAGCTGGGTTTAGACTGCATCCCATTTAGGGTGAACTCCCATTTCCCAGTCTCCTCTACTCATAAAACACGAACTTCATCTCTGAAGTTCCCAAACCACCCATCAGATCCGGGCCAAAGAGCTCAAAACATTCGAAAGTTATTCCAAAAGAGAGGGGATCAAGAGAGAAACCAGGATAAATCCCAGCACTCCATGAGCAATTCCCAAAGCCCACAGGCTCCCGAGCACAGCCAGGCTCCCATCCCACCTCTGCATCCTGGGATTTGGCAATGTCCACCAAGGTCTTGGCGGCGGGATGGACGACGTCGAGGAGCTTCAGGATGGTGGCACCATCGTTGGAGATCGTGGCTTTGCCTGGGATTGATGGAAAAAAGGAAGTCAAGTTTCACCACCGGGATAAAGCCCTCGGCCCTGTGTCTCAGGGGGTCTCAGCAGATTCCTCTGTTCCATCTCCATAATGTCTCCTCAGCCCATTTTTGGAGCAGATTCAGGTTCAGAGTGTGAAACAACTCCCCACACCAATTAAGAGGGGCTTAGATTTCTCTCTGATTTCTCAGCAGCCTCCCCAGACAGATAAAAACATATTCTGGCCTGACACTCAGGTGAAAAAAAGCCTAGAAATCATACCAGTTATTAGATAAATTTAAATCCAATTACCCTTTTTAATTTCGTTATTACAGTTCCTATTTGTAATGACTCTTTAAAGACAATAGTAAGACTTTCCACCCCACCCTTGAATAAACAAAAATAACACACAATAATTAGTTTGGTGACATCATACAAGTCTTTTCAGAGAGAGTATGAGTCTCACCCCTAAATCACACTCCAAAAAAAGATTAAAAATCAACCCAGTAACACCCACTGAGCTCTCAATGAGCCTCACTTAAAACATAAATAAATAGAGATGGCCACAAATACCTGAAGGCCAGGTTCAAGACACCCTGTTTTTCCTTTCTGACATGGATTTTCTCATATCCAGTCCCACTAACTCTGGATTTACCCAATCTCACCCCAGGGCCTCCTCACTCTAACAGCCAAGAATTCCTTTCCAACATCCCACTCAAATCTCCCCTCCTTCAGCTTAATCCATTCCCCGTGTCCTGTCCTTCCATCCCTTGTCCCCAGTCCCTCTCCAGATCTCCTGGAGCCCCTTTAGGCCCTGCCAGGGGCTCTCAGCTCTCCCTGGAGCCTTCTCTTCTCCAGGGGAACCCCCCCAGCTCTCCCAGCCTGGCTCCAGAGCAGAGGGGCTCCAGCTCCTTGGAGCATCAGAAGCTGAGCTTTGAGGAACATGAAGACAATTCTGAACATCTGGAATTGCGAAGGAAGGTCCGGAATTGTGCTGGAAGGTCTCCCTGGAGCCTTCCCTTCCCCAGAGCCCCAGTTCTGCACACAGCAAACAGGGAATTCCTCAGGTTGGTCTGACAATTATCCTTCATTCCACTGTGTTAAAGTGACACCGAGACAGAAACTGAACCTCTGCTGGGAGAGTCAAGTTTATTAGGAGGTCAAGAAGCTGAAACTTTCATATATGCAAATGCTGGGATTAATTGATAAGAGGATATGAGTAAACAGGTTGCTCTGGGAGGTGATTCCCAGGCCCCTTTCCCACATCCTTACCCCGGTCATCCACGATGAGCTTGTCCATGCCCCGCGGCCCCAGCGTGGTGCGCACGGCCTCGGCGATCACCTGGCAGGCATTGATGTTGCTGACCAGCTGGGGGATTCCCTGGGAGGTGTCCGTGCCCTCCTTCAGCAGGATAACCGGAGTGGGCTGAGGAGAGAACCCGCGGCAGAGCCGTCACTCCCATCCCAACGACCCGGAGCAAACTCCTCACACAGCCCACAGCTCATCCAGGACCAAGAGCAAACCCCACAGACTCCTTAAGAGTTCCTCTGCTTTCCCCTTCCCACTGTGTTGGGAATTCACCCAACTGCTTCCACTCTGGGACTGCAGAGTAACTGTCCCAAAAATAAGGGGGGGGTTTTTGGTGGTGTTGTGCTCAGTGAGGTTCTGATTCTGATGCTGGAGTTGGAGAAGACAGAACATGGAATTATTACTGAGACAGCAAGGAACTGAACAAATTTAGGCGGTGGAAAGGGGTTCACCTGGAGAAGAAAAGGATCCAGGGAGACCTGGGAGCCCCTGGCAGGGCCTAAAGGGGCTCCAGGAGAGCTGGAGAGGGACTGGGGACAAGGCCTGGAGGGACAGGACAAGGGGAATGGCTTCTCAGTGCCAGAGGGCAGGGTTAGATGGGATATTGGGAAGGAATTCCTGTCTATGAGGGCGGTGAGGCCCTGTCCCAGGTTGGGCAGAGAAGCTGTGGCTGCCCCTGGATCCCTGGAAGTGTCCAAGGCCAAGTTGGACAGGGCTTGGAGCAACCTGGGCTAGTGGAAGGTGTCCCTGCCCATGGCAGGGGGTGGAAGTAAATGGTCTTTAAGGTCCCTTCCAATCCAAACTATTCCATGAGCGATGCAACTGTCTCACAGACAGAGCCCAGACAAAGACTGAACAGAGCCAAAATTGGGGAGGCACCGGTTTGGAAGAGAGAGGGAAATTAAAGCATGGCTGTGACAAGAATAAAAACCACAAGGAGCTACAGGAAAGGGTCCTTAAGATGGATCTGGAGGGACTCAATGATCCCTTAAGAGAGTCTGGAGCACCTCTCTGATGAGGAGAGATGGACTTGGTTAGTCTGGAGAAGGCTGAAAGGGGACCTCATTAATCCATATAAATATCTTCAAAGGGTGTCAGAGGATGGTCCCAGATTCGTTTTGGTGGTGCCCAGCAACAGAACATAAACTAAAACACATCAAGTTCCACCTTAACATGAGGAAGAACTTTCCATGGAGGTGGTAGAGCCCTGGAACAGCTGCCCAGGGAGGGTGTGGAGTCTCCCCCTCTGGAAACATCCCAAACCCACGTGGATGAGTTCCTGGGTCACCTGCTCCAGGTGACCCTGCCTGGGCAGTGGGGTTGGACTGGGGGAATCTCCGGAATTCCCTTCCAATCCTATTCTGCAATCCCTAAATCCCGGGGAAGGCTTTGTGGACGGAGAAGCACGGAGCTCTTCCACACCCGCCCGAGCAGCGATCTCAATGGAAAAAAGGAACTGTTTATCCCCGGGAGAAACGAAGGTAGCGGCACAAAAACCGAAGGGACTCGGGGCCGGAGGGGAGGGTGCGGGACGGAGCCGCGGGATCAGCCCCGCCAGGACAGCCCTGGACCCGGCGGGAAGCGCCGCCGTCCCGCCCCATCCCATCCCGGCTACCCCAGGCCTGCGCGGCGGGGCGGCCCCATCGCCGCGCCCCATCGCGCCGCAGCCGCTCGGGACGCGTTCCCCGGAGGGCAGCGGGGGCCCCGCGGGTTGTTCCTGGCGGGAATGCCCGTGGATGGCGCTGGATGGCGCTGGATGGCGCGGGAGGATCACTCACCATCATCGCGGCGGCCGCTGCGCTGCCCCCACCCCACAATGCACCGCGCACGCCCAGAACCTTCCCGGGGGCGGGGCCTCTGGATCACTATTTGGCAGCGGGGAAGAGCGAGAGGGCAGCGTTGCAAAGCCGGAAAGCTCACTATTTAGCAGCGCGCGCCGAGGTGACAGCGCGCTGCCCGCGCCGGCTCGCGGTTGATGGATGGCCGTGTGGACCAATAGAAACGAGGCGAGCGGGGGGTTCCGCCAATGGCGGGCGCGGGGCGGGGCGGTGGGCGGGGCGCGGCGCAGCCATGCTGCCCTGGCTCTGGCTCTGGCTCTGGCTCTGGCTCTGCGGCTGCTGCGGGACGGCCCGCGGTGAGTGAGGGGGGCACGGCACGGGCCCCGCACGGCACCGACCCCCCGACCCCGCGTCCGGACCCGGCCCCCGCACCCCCGACCGGCCGCCTGCCTGCTCGGTGCTCCGCGATCCCCGTGTATTTCCACTCCCCGCATGCCGGCCCCGTTGCGATTCACCGCCTGGACCCGTGGAGGGATGCGGGGGCATTTCCCCTCGCTGCGCCCCGACCTAATTGCGTTTCTCCTCCTGCATCCCGGCCTGGGTGCATTTCCCCTCCTGCATCCCGATCTGGGGGCAATTCCCCTCCTGCATCCCGATCTGGGGGCAATTCCCCTCCTGCACCTCCATCCCGGTGCAGTTCCTCTCCTGCCCCCCAATTCAGGTGCATCTCCCCTCCTGTGTCCCGTTCCAGGTGCATTTCCCTCGGTGCACCCCGACCTAATTGCTTTTCCCCATCCAGCACCCCAATCCAGCTGCATTCCCCCTTGGTGCACCTCGAGCCCGTTGCATTTCCCCTCCTGAACCCCAATCCAGGTGCACATCCCTTCGCTGCATCCTGACCCCGTTGCATTTCCCCTCCGTGCCCTGTGATCCAGGTGGATTTCCCATCACTGCATCCCAGTTCCATGCCATTTCCCCTCCTGCACGCCAATCCAAGTGAATTTCCCCTCTGTTCACCTCAATCCCTTCCACGGTCCATTTGCATTTTCCTCTTCCCCTTGTTCACCCTAGTCCACCCCAATCCCAGTGCCTTTCCCCTCCATCCCTTCTTAGCTCCTGGGAACTGTTGTATCTCCCCTTGGAGCATCCCAAAACCTGACATTTTGGGTCCCGGGCCCATCCGGGACCCAACATCCCAAAGGGTGTGTTCCCTCCCCCGTGGTTCAGGAGCGATAAGTGAGAATTTTCCCATTTTTTCAGGGATTTTCCCTGCAGTTTTCCTTGCCTCTCACCTCTCTCCATTCACCCCCAGGTCTACGCATCCATGAATACTTGTACTTCCAAGTGCTCAGTCCCGGGGACATCCGTTACATCTTCACTGCCACTCCAGCCAAGGATTTTGGTGGCGTGTTTGTAAGTATTTAAAACTCAGTTTGTCACTCTGGCTCCCTCCACCCCAATATTTCTCCTTTGTGGGACTCAGTGATTTGGATTTTTGATAAAAACAGAGCTAATTGCTCTTCCATGAGCATCCTTGGCCTCAGCAGGCTTCCAGAGGCAGGGATTGGGCTGGCTGTGCCGGAGTTGGAATGGGGCACCTGGAAGCTCAAAATCTCCCCAAATGAGCAGGATATGGGACATTGAGGGGCTGAAACGTGTCCAGGGAAGGGAAGGGAGCTGGGGAGGGATCTGGAGCACCAGGAGAGGCTGAGGGAGCTGGGGGGGCTCAGCCTGGACAAAAGGAGGCTCAGGGGGGACCTTCTGGCTCTGCAACTCCCTGACAGGAGGAGGGAGCCGGGGGGGGGTTCAGGCTCTGCTCCCAGGGAACAAGAGGAAAAATGACCTCGAGTTTTGCCAGGGGAGGTTCAGGTTGGATACTGTGAAAATTCCTTCCTGGAAAGGGTTGTCCAGCCCTGGCACAGCTGCCCAGGGCAGTGGTGGAGTCCCCATCCCTGGAGGGATTTCAAAGCCATGTGGATGTGGCACTTGGGGACATGGGTCAGTGGTGGCCTTGGCAGTGCTGGGCAGTGCAGGGACAGCTGGAGTGGGGCTGGGAATGGGAAGCAGCTCCGATGCCTCATCCCTGCCTGTTTCCCTCCCGAAGAATACAAGGTACGACCAGATCCACCTGGTCCCGGCAGATCCTCCGGAGGCCTGTGGGGAGCTGAACAATGGGGTCTTCATCCAGGACCAGATCGCCTTGGTGGAGAGGGGGTAGGTCTGGCATCACAGGGCTTTTAGGGGGACCCTTGGGCAGGAGGGGAGATGCCCATGGCACTGTCACAGTGCCATGGCCACATCTCCCCTTCACCTCCAGCTTCTTCTCCACGTGGGTAAACGAGGAAAACACGAGGGTGTTCCTACCCCAGAACACTTCATCTTGTGTCTTTTAGCCTGTGCTATGGGGGAAAAAAACCCATCTGGGTTCACACTGAGAGAGGTTTAGATGGGATATTGGGAGGAAATTCCTCCCTTTGAGGGTGGGGAGGCCCTGGCACAGGTTGCCCAGAGAAGCTGTGGCTGCCCCATCCCTGGAAGTGTCCAAGGCCAAGTGGGACGGGGCTCAGAGCAACCTGAGATAGTGGAAGGTGTCCCTGCCCATGGCAGGGGGTTTGAACTATATAATGTTCCAAGTCCCCTCCAACCCAAACCATTCCATGATTCCATGATTCTATTTTTCTTTAGCAGTGTGGGTGGTTTGTGCCTAAAATAGAGACTCAGAGGAGCGCGGCTGGGGCGAGGCGCGGGATCGGAGAGACAATCCCTGGGCTGGGTGTCTCCAGGCAAGGCCCTGGCACTTCCAGGCTTTGCACCTACCAGCGGGCACCGAAATTTTGTCCCTCTGTGCCCCAGGGGCTGCTCGTTCCTGTCCAAGACCCGAGTGATCCAGGAGCACGGCGGGCTGGCCGTGATCATCGCCGACAACGCCTACGACAACGACAGCTTCTACATCGAGATGGTGCAGGACAGCTCCCGGCGCACAGCCGACATTCCTGCGCTCTTCCTGCTGGGCAGGGACGGGTGGGTGCCCTGGCACATCTCCCCAAGGGTGGGACAGCTCATGGGAAGGGCAAAGCGATGCCTTGTCCCCACAAAACGGGGTCCCAGCGATCAGCGTGTCCCTCCTGGGCTTTGCGGGACAGATTTGGAGTGGATTCAGTCATGATTAATCCACAGTTGGAGCTTTATGGCTGAGTTGGAGCTGTATGGTTCGGGTCGTGGTTTATGCTCAAGGCTGGGCTTCAAGTCTCCCAAATCCAGCGGCTCTGGAACACCTGTCACCTCTTATCCTTCCAGGTACATGATCAGGCGCTCCCTGGAGCAGCACGGGCTCCCCTGGGCCGTCATCTCCATCCCCGTCAACGTCACCAGCATCCCCACCTACGAGATGATGCAGCCCCCCTGGACCTTCTGGTAGCAGCAGGAGGCTGTGGCGGATCGTGGGCTTCCCAGTGGATCCCAGGAGTTTCCCCTAAGCACCAGGTTTGGAGTCCCAACGTCTTCCAGAGATCCCACTGGATTCGGCAACGGGGAGATCTTCCTGCTGGCCAAGTGCCAGGTGGGATCGGAGAGCACCCTTGGCTGTGACTTTGTGGGAGGGAGGTGATGGCCCAGAGCAGGCCAGCGCTTCCCAGGAAACATTTGAACTTGTGCTGCTGATTTGGTGGGATGCAGGACTGGCAGGGATGGGAGGGAGAGCGACACAGGCTTGGTCTGGACCAGCAGGGCTCGCCCCATGTCTGTATATTTTTGTCTGAGCTAATGAAGTCTGAATGTTTTAGAGAAAGGGAATTTTCTCCTTTTTTCTTTCAGCAGTCAGGGGATGAAGGGATAAATCTCATCCCCTAATATTTTTCCTAGTAAAATTCCCAAAGTGCCTCCTGCAGCTGGGACAGTGCTCAGGCCAGACCCCAGACATGGGGTGAAGCAGCACCATGGCAGAGCCGTGGGGACAGCACCTGTCCCCAAGGTGTGTGTCCCTGGTCACAAATCCAGAGCCCACACTCCCACAGGTGCCTATTCCCTCATCCCCAGACCTGTGGCCCCACAGGACCAGCCCCTGGGTCACTCACCACGCTCCAGTTTACCAGTACAAACCACAGGATCCCAGTTCTCACCAGTCTCGGTTTATTACGAACACTGAAGGGACGCGGCCCCTGGACGGTTGGGGACAAGCAGTGGGGTCAGGGCTGGAGGTGATGGCAGTGTCAGAGGTGTGTCACCCTCAGTCCCACAAGCCAGCTGCCACGGACACAGCGGTGGGAAAACAGCTCCCCAAAATCCATGAGGGGAGGGAATAACCCCGGAGCACACGCCCGGCCTGCTGCCTGTCCATCGCCGGGAGCCGTGTTGTCCGCAGACAGGGACACTGCAGCACGTGGTGTGGCCTCGTCGGTGGCAGCGTGGGATGGGTGACAAGGGGACATCCACGTGGGGCCACTCGGTGCCAGGACATCTCTACGTGGGGCCACTCGGTGCTGGGATGTCTCCATGTGGGAATTCGAGGTGGGGAAGCGCACAGCAGCTCCCGCTCGGGCACATCCTCGTCCCACTGCCGGACAGAGGGACAACTCCCAATGTCTTTGGGGTTTTGGATGACACCACATGTCAGCTCTGGGATGCTGGGATGCTCTGGCCATTCTCCATCCCCAGATGGTCCTGGAATCACTGCTTGGGGCTGTGTTGTTGGAAGGACGGGCTGAGTCAGGAAGGAGGTGCCTGCAGGATCGGCTCTGCTCTCCCTGCTGGACTCAGGATCTGAACCCCCCTCTAAGGTGTCCCTGTCCCTGCAAAATCCCCTCACTGCTCACCAAGGCATGGAATGGAGGATACATAAGGACCCCGGCTCCGTAGTGCGTAGATAGTGCTTATATAGACATTAAATAGTTCCCCTCGTGCACAAACACACACACGCACACATTCCCTCATCCCTGCGGGGCGGGAAGGACAAGCTCCTCCGCATCCACGGCCGGCACAGACACGGAGCAGCCTCGAAGGTGGCCACA
The DNA here is from genome assembly GCF_003945595.2 of Pipra filicauda. Taxonomy (NCBI): domain Eukaryota; kingdom Metazoa; phylum Chordata; class Aves; order Passeriformes; family Pipridae; genus Pipra; species Pipra filicauda. The sequence goes on from NW_024104721.1 coordinate 108,331, forward strand.
AGGAGGGGCTGGCTGGATCCTGCTCTCTTCCAGCTTCCTCTGCAAGCACCAGCCAGCCCCTCCGGGAAGCAGGATGTGGCAGAGGGACACCAGCTCACAGCTTGTCCTCACAGGGAGGACGGGGACAGCCTCACACACACACACACACACGCAGGGACAACACAGACAGGCGGGAGCAGGACCTGCCTCCGGCTGCCCCACTCCGGCACCTCCGCACGGCCGCCCACCCGACCCCACAACACAACCCTGTTCCTTGGATGAAAGCTGCTGCCTCTGGGAGGAACCCCCAGTCCCTTCCCGTCCCTTCCCTTCCCTGTCCTCTTGCCAGGATCAAACGTCAGTCATCTCATCCTCCAGCTCGGCATCGTCCGTCTCTCCCTCGCCCTCCTCGTCTTCGTCCGACGTCACGTCGGCGTCGTCGGCTTGCGCCAGGCACTTGGGACACGAGCAGGTAAACAAGTAGTTCTCCCTGGGAAAATGGGAAGGAAGGAGGAAAAAGATGGATGGCGTTGAGACAGGCACAAGCCCACACTGTTGCTGGGCAGGGGTCAGGGACAGAGCAGCCAGGAAAGGGGCTAAATGTGTTAAATCCAGAGGAGTCTGAGGGTTCCATCCTGCTGGTTCAGGTGGGGTGAAGGTATTCCAGGTGGGGAGGGGGATTTCTCAGCCCCACGGGGTGATGGCACACGGGGACAGTGACCACCAGCAGGAACCTCTACCCTTGAAGGGCAGAGAAGGAAAAGGAAGGTGGTGGGGACTGCAAAGGGTCTGCAGGAGCGAACTGCAGAGTGGTGCAGGGAGAGGGGGGAGCCCAAATCCTCAGTCCCCGGGGCTACAACACATAAGAAGGGAATTCTTACATGGAATTCACACACAGCCACACACCACACAGGGCCCCAGGGTGGGGGTGCTGCCCAGACAGACAGTTTGGAGGTGCAAAGGGGTGTGGGGGCCCCCCCAGGTACCTCCAGGCAGCCCCTACCTGAGTATCTTGTTGCGGCTGTGTCTGCTCCGCTCCCTCTGACAGCAATCTAAGTAACTGATGCAGATTTCCTGCGAGCAAAGAGAAACAGGTTGGGCTCAGGATGACTTCCCACGACCCCAAAGCAGCACAACTTGTGCCAGGCCCTCTCAGAGTCAGGCAGAAATGGGGTCTGGCAGCCCCTACACGGGACGGGGATCGAATTCTTCTGCCGGGACAACACGGGAGACAGGAGGTATTGAGGGATGTTGGGGACACAGGGATGATGCCAAGGTGTGATGTCACCACCCAGGCCCTGCTGTCTCACCTCTCCTGCTTCGATGTCCTCCAGAGCAGTGAGATGCAGGAGGAAGTTGTTTTCTGGGAAGGATGTCTCGGCATTGGGGATGCAGCTGTGGTTACCTGTGGGCAAGACAGTCTCTTTGCTAAATGCTTGAGTGGCTCCTGGAAACTACATCATATCTGAGTCCATCCAAGCCAGAACTGACCATTCCACACCTAGGCAAGGGGCCACAGACCCTGGGAGAGCAGCCAGGCTCCAGGGCAGCACCCATCCCATTCCATCCCAAGGCTGGGAAGCACAAACCCCTTTCTCCAGAGGCTTTTAGGAAGAGGTGAACCAGCCTAACACAGGACATTTCCCTCCTCACTCCTAGTTTTCCTCCCAGTCCTCGTTACTTACAGCAGCTCTGGAGCACGTAGAGCCCTGATCCCTCGCAGTTGAGGAACTCTCCAGACTCTGCAGCACAGAGAGGTGGTGTTAGAGCTTTACACAGACCATTCCAGCTCTTCCACATGGGAGCACAGAGGGATTTGCAGCAACGTGGAATGCACTGGCTTGGTTTTAAGACCCAGCCAGCGCTGCTCTGGGGCCGGGTGTGTGAGGGTGATTTCTCAAGCACCCTTCCCTCCCCATGAGAGGGGATGGAGGGCAGGAAAGTTTGCATCCCCAGGCTCCCTGTCCTGCCCCTGCATTCCCACAGATCCTCACCCTTCTCGATGTCCTTGTAGAGCTGGTCGATGAAGGCGTCCAGCTCCTCCCGCTGCAGCATCGGCAGATCCAGCGCGTCACACGCGTGGACCCACTGGCTCAGGGAGCTGTGGGGAAGAGAGGGACACTTACAGTCTCATGGTGCTGTCAGGAAGCACAGGGACACTGTGACAGTCCCACAGTGGTGTCAGGAAGCACAGGGACACTGTTACAGTCCCACAGTGGTGTCAGGAAGCACAGGGACACTGTTACAGTCTCATGGTGCTGTCAGAAAGCACAGGGACACTGTTACAGTCTCATGGTGCTGTCAGAAAGCACAGGGACACTGTTACAGTCTCATGGTGCTGTCAGGAAGCACAGGGACACTGTGACAGTCCCACAGTGGTGTCAGCAAGCACAGGGACACTGTTACAGTCCCACAGTGGTGTGCAGGCACAGCACTGTTACAGTCCCACGGTGTTATCAGGAAGCACAGGGACACTGTTACAGTCCCACAGTGCTGTCAGGAAGCACAGGGATACTGTTACAGTCCCACGGTGTTATCAGGAAGCACAGGGACACTGTTACAGTCCCACAGTGCTGTCAGGAAGCACAGGGACACTGTTACAGTCCCACAGTGCTGTCAGGAAGCACAGGGATACTGTTACAGTCCCACGGTGCTGTCAGGAAGCACAGGGACACTGTTACAGCCCCACAGGGCTGTCAGGAAGCACAGGGACACTGTGACAGTCCCACAGTGCTGTCAGGAAGCACAGGGACACTGTTACAGTCCCACGGTGTTATCAGGAAGCACAGGGACACTGTTACAGCCCCACAGGGCTGTCAGGAAGCACAGGGACACTGTGACAGTCCCACAGTGCTGTCAGGAAGCAGCAGGACCTATCATGGTCCCACAGTGTTGTCAGCACACGGTGGGATCTCACAGAGGGGATCCAAGGTGGCTCTGAGCAGCCAAGGTGGGAGAGGTATGCCAAAGGGTTGGACACAGCCAAGACAAAGTTTTTCAAGTCTTTCCCTCCATTCTCCTTTCTGAAACCCAGCCTTACTCAGGAGAGCATGGATTTACATTCTACATCTCTGCTGCCCTGCAAGGAACACCCATTACCTGGTTCCACAAAGCCCCTTTACCTGGTTCCTATGCCTTGGCCATTGGCCCCAACGAGGGCAAAGAGGGATTGAAAGCCTTCTGGAGTGAACCACTGCAGGAGGGAGAGGAGAAAGGAACTGAGTCCAGGCCAGCCTGCAGCATCACCCCACTCTGCAGTGCCTCAAATCCCACAGGGAGCTTTGGGGGAAGCAAGGAATGAATGAATGGGCAGATTCCTTAGGCTGTTTGGGAGGCAGATCCACTCACCCTGCTGAGATACTCGTCATAAAGGGCTTCGGTGAAGAGCAACCGCAGCAGCTCCAGCTGGCCCTGGCAGGACAAGGAGCAGGCAGGGTGAGGAGATGTCACTGTCACTGGGTGCCAACCTCAGGCTGAGGGCCCAGCCCAGGACAGGCCACAAGGCTCAGGAAGGAGTCAGGCTCCTCATCCTTCCCTGCAGGGCTGGAGGCTGCTGCCCTCACAGCAGCAAAAGCCACTCATTTTAGCAGCAAAAGCCACCTACTCAGCAGCTAAATATCACCCTGGCCCAGCCCACAGCAAAGCGTCTCCCCCACAGGAAGGAGCAGCACATCCCATGGAAGCACCACGAGCCCAAAGCCCTCTGAGCAACTCATTTCCTGGCTGTCAGGGCCCCCACTTTAAGCCTGGAATTTCCAGTGCCTCCCATCCCAGCTGTAACAGGGCTTCTGCACCTCTGGGCTCACAGACACAGGTGGGAGAGGGCAGGCTTGGGAATTCAAGAGCTGCCGGGGTCTTACCTTAAATTTGTCCCCCAGCAGCTTGTGCACAATCTCCTCTTCTTCATTTGTTGTCTTGCTGCAGAACTGGGAGAAGACCTTGATCCACCACTCCTTGTCTTTAGCCTGACAAAGGAATCAAGCACAGGCATTGCACTAACCTTGCTTTCCTCCCCAGCCCAGAGAGAGGGAATATTGTCAGAAAAAACACTGAGAAAGCCAGGCCAAAGAACCAGAGCCTTGGGAAAACATCCACAATGGGATAACGAAACCACACACGGGCAGCTGCAGCTCCAAACTGCTGACGTACCTGCTTGATGGTGGCAACCATCCTGGCCATCAACATAATGCTGGAAGTCTCTGGGGGATAATGCATGTTCCTGCAGGATAAGAATGAAGAAGAGATGAGCAGAGCAGGGCTGGTATGGAAATAAAAAGCTGGAGGGAGGCAGAGGCAGCTGCCATTCGTGCGGTCAGGCCTGCACTAATCCATCACACCAAAGTGGCCATTGCAGCAACACTGTGTGGGGATCCAGCAGAGAAACCTGCATCCACCTTCCTGCTCCAACCATACAAACGATCCCCTCCCATCCTGTTCACCCTGTGTCCCACACAAGGCCCAGCTGGGGTTTGAGACAAGATTTGGGTCAGGGATGTCGCTTCTCCCCTCTGGGACTGTTTTTTTTTTGCAAGCAGGGACAGCAATTTATCAACCCGTGAGGAGGATCCCCAGAGGCTGCGGGAGCACCATAAAATTGCAGGAATGAGCTTTGTAGCTCTTTACAGGGAGAAAAACAAGGACTACTCAGCCGTGTGCGCTGCCCCCACCAGCAGGGAGAGCCAGGCAGCGTTTCAGGGGCATTCCCACCCTCCAGCCACCCCATGCAGGGATGCAAAGCAAGGAGAACCACCTCCTTTGCCCGTGGAGCAACAGGCAGGTCGGTGCCCTACCTCCACGCCTCCTGCAGCTTGTTGAGAGGGTGTGTGGGGTCGTCTCGGGATGGGCCGAGGCAGAGGACCTGGTGGTACTGCTCCAGAGCTGCCTGCCTGCACTCCGCGCTGCAGTACGTCACCTAGAGCGGGGGGACAGCGCCCGGCATTGGCTCCGGCAGCAGGAAAACGGGATCCTACATCCAGCTGTGCCAGCTGTGCCCCCTCCCTGACCGGCCGGAGCGTGGAAAGGCAGACACCCATCTTGGGCAGCGCAGGTGCCTGGCTCGGGAATCCCAGAAAGATGGCATTCCCTCCCGGCAGTCCCGTACCTGGCATCGGGGGCACTGCTGGTGCAGGTCTTTCCGGGTGCTGCACTGCTCTGGGTGAGGCAGCACCAGAGAGCTCTTCCCCAGCAGGCGCTGGGCGTTCTCCTCCGCCGTCTCCAGAGCCCGCAGGCAGTGATCACAGGCTGCAGGGGAGAAGAAGGATGGATGGATGGATGGATGGATGGATGGATGGATGGATGGATGGATGGATGGCACAGGAAAGCCTTCGGGAAGGAAACGGACCAGAGCCCCAACATGGTGCAACTGGTACCAGCATCAGAGATGAACAAGGGGATGGAGCTCGGAGCAAACTGGGCTACTGGAAAGTGTCCCTGCCCACGGTAGGGTGGTGGAATGAGTGGATCCTTAAGGTCCCCTCAAACCCAAACCATTCTGGGATTCCATAGTGGCACCTGGCGCATCCCCCCGGAGCTGATGGAAGTCACCATCCCTCAAATGACACCTCAACTTGCCAACGCTTTAGTGCAGAGGCAGAAACGGCAGCAGGGGCACCTTTACAGCATCGCAAAGGCAAACCCAAACCTTTCCCTTGATACCGGGCAGCTCCTTTGGGACCCCGCGGTCACTGGGGCAGGTGACAGGGACACGGCACCAGTACCAGCCGCTCACCTCGGTAGTTGTACAGAGCATTCCAGAGGAACTGGGAAGACACCACCGGCCTCTCCACGAAGACTGTTTCCCCTTTGCGGATGTTCCTGGTGGCGAACAAGCCCTTTCCCTGCCGAGGGACAGCCGTGGGTCAAGGGACGCGCCCGGAGCCGAGTCATACCCGGGGGCTGAGGGTACCCCGGCATCCCGAGGGGACCCTGTGGGCTTCTACCCCCTTTCCCCTCTAAAACTGGGAAGGAAGGGAGCGATCCCCACGGAGCGGAGACTCACCTTGGCGTTGCTGATGAACCGCGCCTCCGCCGCAGCCCCGGCGTATCCCCCCGCCGCGGCCGCCATCTTCGGGAGGCGACTTCCCCGCCCTGACCCGCCGGGCAGCGCCTCTTCCTCTTCCTCCTCTTCTTCCTCCTCCTCCTCTTCCTCCTCCTTCTCCTCCTCCGCCCCTCAGGGGTCCGCGCCCGCCATCGCCCCCCTCAGCCCCGGAGCGGGCGGGGGCCAGCGGCCATCTTAGCCCCCCCCCCTTCCCTCAGCCCACAGCCACGCTCCAAAAACACCGCCAAAACACTCCGAAACGGCGCCGGGGCGCTTCCACAGCCACCCCGAATCGTAAAAGAGTTTTGCTGCCTCTCCCTTATTAATTGTTATTATTTGGTGGTAGAGGAATAGCCGTCGCAGCTCTCTCAGATGGGACCGCAAGGTGCCCCCTCACAGGAGGAGGTGCCCCCTCACAGGGCGAGAAGGAATCTCCCGGTGCCCTGTGCACCCAAAACTGACCAGACTTTCCCAAAAAAACCTTTAATGCCGCCTCTATTAATTATTATTATTATTATTTAATGGCAGGGGAATAGCCATCACAGCCCTATCAGGCAGGAACACAAGGTCCCCCCTCACAGGAGGGGGTGCTCCCTCATAGGGAGAGGAGGAATTGCCCACTGCCCTGCACACCCAAAACTGGCACGATTTCCCCCCCCCAAAAAACAACCTTCAAAACACGCTAAAGTGGCCATTCTCCTCCTGCTTGGTGGTCTGCAAAGCCTAAAATCCACCAAAACGCGGGTTTTGGTTGTATTTACTGATTCACATCCCTCAGGCTTTGCCCCGCTCCTCAAGGACCAGGTGGCGGGAACCGGGTTGGGAATTTGGGATGATTCCACACTCGGGGCTTTTTGGAGTGTTTTGGTGTCACTAGATGTCACTGTCGGCTCGTGGCGGGGACACGACAGGGGGTGGCAAGGCTGGAGCTGCCACCTCCATGCCCAGCGTGGCAGCAGCTGGGCTGGGCATTGTCCCATTGTCCCGGTAACACCTCTCCAGTCACCCAGCCAGGTGACAAGGGACAAACAGTGACAAACAGGCTGCCAGGGACACCTTTCCTGGCTGTAATGCGGGATCCGGTCCCAGTGAAGCCAGCGGTGGGCTGTGCCAGCCACAGCTCCATCTCACAGTGCCCATGGCAGGGGGCTACAAGGACCGAGCCACAGGTGGATCAATGCTGCCGTGACTCCCGCTATAATTATATTTTCATAGAGAATATTTATGTGGGAAAAGCCTTCTAAGATCATCGAGTCCAGCTGTTCCCCCAGGACTGCCAAGGCCACCACTAACCCACGTTCCCAAGTGCCACATCCACACGGCTTTTAAATCCCTCCAGGGGTGGGGACTCCGCCACCTCCCTGGGCAGCTGTGCCAGGGCCAGACAACCCCTTTCCATGAAGGAATTTTCCTTAATATCCAATCTAAACCTTTCCTAGCACAACCTGAGACTGTTTCCTCAGTGATTTATTCATGGATTGTCAGGCATTGGAAGGGACTACCCAGGAATGTGCTGGAGTCACCATTGTGGAAGTGTTCAAGGAATGACTGGATGTGGCACTCAGTGCTCTGGTCTAGTTGACAAGGATCGGTCACAGGTTGGACTTGATGATCTTGGAGGTCTTTTCCAACTTAAATAATTCTGTGATTACTCGTCCTGTCTCTTGTTCCCTGGGAGCAGAGCCCGACCCCAACCTGGCTTCACCCTCCTGTCAGGGAATTGTAGAGTGAAAAGGTCCCTCCTGAGCCTCCTTTTCTCCAGGCTGAGCCCCCCCAGCTCCCTCAGCTGCTCCTTGTTCTCCAGACCCTTTTTCCAGCTCCATTGCCCTTCTCTGAACATGCTCCAGCCCCTCAGCAGAGAAGGTTTGGCCACATCCACCTGCACAGGACACAGATCCTTGTTCTCCAGGAGCCACAGCTCCAACCTGAGCACCCCATGCTCACCTTTCCTACTGCAAATGTAGTTTTATCTCTGCAGGAACCAGCCCAGAGATAATAACTTATGTTAATTACTTTCACCCATAATATGGGGTCATCAACCAATTAAAGGAAAAATTCTTTACCATGTATTTTGTTCAAAACATTTTATTAAGGAAAAAAATCCTCAAACATTTTTGAGAAGGATGAAAATAACACTGGGTTTAACTTTTTTGGCAATAATTTCAATTGAAAATTAAAGTGAGTAATTGGAAATGTGTTTTTCGACACCCCTTCCATCTCTCTTTTTAAAACACGCTCAACTTTTATTAAGAAACAAAGCAAATAAATAAATGGCACTTATTAAGGAAAGAAAAAAACCCGGCTTTTATAAATAACAATAGAAGAGTAAAGTGATATACAGTGTTCTGGGACAGAAAGAGAAGGAATAAATTATCCTGAGCTGACTGGACGTGGTTGGTACCCTGGGCAGACATTAGTCCTGACCCCTCCAAGCCCTCCCAGCCACCAGAAATCCAGCTGTTAACTACATCGGGCCCTTACAGATGTGCTCCCCGAACGCTCCAGGTGCTGTTTCCCATGGCACCTGGGTGGATAATGAGGAGAGAACAGAGCAGTTGCCAGAACCAGCACATCTGGACAAGGGGCAGGGGGTCGTCTGAGGCACCAGAGGTGTTGGAAAGCTGCTTTTTACAGCAGCCCCCGTCCCCACACCTTGGCCAGGGCTCCAGTGCCTCATTCCCTGCAGCACACGGACACCTTGGCCAAGGAAGGCAATGCCAGGAGATGGAGAGACCACTGGGTTCTCCTTCTGGGCTTGAGAAGCCAAAAAAAAAAGGCACAAATACACCAAGGCACTGCCAAGAGGAGGCACTTCTGTTCCAGGGGTAGAAAGACCCTGGAAAGACCCTGATCATCTTATAGCAGGAGCATTGTGGGTGGAAGCAAAGGGCTTTCCAATTTTGGGGTGTTTTTGGTTATGATCTAAGCATCAAACAGGGGAGTCAAGTTAACCAGGAAAAGCCATCAGGGAGAATTGTCACCCCCAACGTCAGAGACATTGATTGTCACCCAACCATCAGAGACACCCTCTGATTGTCACTCTCTACTTGAAACTGTGCCCTGGTGCTCCAAGAGCAAACAGGAGATTACCTGCCATCAAGCACAACCAGCCTGGTGAAGAAGCCCCAGGAATTACAGCACATGGCTACCAAAGAGCAGCCAAATAAATTTGGGATGGGTTCCTCCCCACCAGCTGCATTTTAGTCCTGGAGCTCCAGCTCTCGGATCGAGAGGGTAATGTCTCTCTTGGACCAAAGCAGCACAGACACGTCCCCAGGCATCAAAAACCAGCAGTGGCAGCTCAGTCTCAGCTGCTCAAAGCTCCACATCCGCGGTGTCCTCCTCGTGGTCCTTGATGTCCGTGGAGTCGGCGGTCGCAGGCTGGATCACCCCAAACTGGGACAGCTTTGCCGCCTTCTGCTCCATGCTCTGCTTCCTCCACTTGATCCTCCGGTTCTGGAACCACACTTTCACCTGCCAGGGACATGGAACAGCTTAATCCGAGGTCTCCGGGAGCACGTTTCCAATGCCACGTGCTTCCAAGGAAGATGTCCCCAAAAAGAGTTCCTTAAAAATGGGGACGTGCCCTTTCTTTGCTCGGGGAATGGTGAATGAGAGCAGGAGGAGGTGACGCTGTGGAGGGCAGAGCAGTGCTGGGAATAGGATCAGGAGAGATGGGGATGCAGCTGCACTGAGGAACCTCTGGCCAGGAGAGTGAAGGAAGCAGCTCCCTAAGGAGCCACTGGACCCATTCCCAGGACTGCAGCTGCCAGAGGGCATGATGAGACCCCAAAACACCCCCTGTGCCCCCAGAATCACCCTGGCTTTGCTCTCCTTTTTCCCCAGCTGAATTTAGACCCCACCATGGAAGATCACCTGCCTCCTTCTTTCCACAATAAACAAGCAGCTTGCTTTGGGAAGGGCAGGAACTTATCGGGAAGAGCAGGAAAATAACAATAAATAAAAGGACACTCAAAGCACAAACTGTCCCCAGAGGACCTAAACAACACAGATCCATGAGTCCAACCCAGCTCCAACTCTAAAGCACAGCAGGTTTGTGCTCCTGAATGCTTAAGAAATCTCATCCATGAACCATCCAAACCCATCTCTCCAGGCACATCCCTTCCATGCCATCTTGCAGCAGGGAGTCCCACGGGTCACTTTGCACCGTGTCCTCCTCCCGCTGCACTTCCCTGCGGGAAAACCGGCCCAGAGCAGACCCAGGATTGGTGCCACCCATTCCTTACCTGAGTCTCCGTGAGGTGCAGAGTTGCAGCCAGGTCCACTCGCTCCGTGCCCACCATGTACTGCTGCTTGAGGAATTCCTGCTCCAGCCGCTCCAGCTGCTCTGGTTTGAAGACAGTGCGGACCCTCTTCATCTTGCAGGGCCCCCCCGACCTCCAAGGCCCAACAGGACCCAGAGAGTTGGTCCCAACACAGTGAGACAACTCCAGACCTGCGAGAAAGCAGCGAAAATTGAAGGGGTTTTCGTCACAAGAGCCAGGGGAAAGTAGCACCAAAAAAAGCAGGGATGTCCCTGCCCTGTCCTGACCTAGATAATCTCATCTAGGCTCCCTTTCCCAGGAAAGGTTGGAGCAGGTGATCTTTTGGGGACCTGTGGTTTTACTCTTAAGTACCACCTGGACATGCAGCCAGACCCAAAGAAATCAACCCTCAATGAGGGGAGCAAGATTTTTGTAACAGGATAATAAAATCCATCAAGAGCTGCAGAACACAAAAATCCCATCTCTGTCTCAGGAAGGCCCAAGTCACGAATGTCTAAAGTTTGGGGGATTTTACTCTAGACTGGGCCCTGATTTTACCCTTCCCTTGGCACAGGGAATCAGTGTCCAGGACCACATCCTGCTTCCCTGGTCCCAGAAAAATTCCCAGCGTGCAGAGGAATTAGTAGATCTGGTCTCTTGTCTCCTGTCTAGCACTGGCCTCAGGATAATTATAATTACCATAAATTAACATACAATGCAACACCAGGGGACCAGCTGGCACCTGACTGAGAGCAGTGGCTTCTCTCCTTTCCAATTCCCTCATCCTGATCCAGTTGAGGTCCCTGCTCACTGCAGAGGGGTTGATCCTTTAAAATCCCTTCCAACCCGAACCATTCTGTGATCCCATGACCTGCCTGCCCAGGTGATTCCACTGGATTAACTTTAAAATAACCCACGAGTGACAACCAAAGGGGAATTTCCACGTGGAAAGCAATTGGCAGGATCAGGCCATTAATGCTCCCCATCACTGCTGTTCCAAATATTGTGGCAAGCCAAGTTTCTTCAACTTTTATGGAAATGCTGCACACATAATGATCCCAATTCACACCCTGCTACTTATCTCTCCTTTAATGACTGATGTTGTCACATTCTCCAGGCACAAACCAGCACCTTGACCTACTTATTTCCATTAATTAGGTGTAAGTTCTGCGTGTGTTTAAGGATTTGTGGGATGGAGACCTGACAGCTTAACAGCTGTAATTGCACTTAAAACTATTTTCATCATTAAAATCATTTCACCCGTCACTTTTTTTTTTTTTTTCCTTCCCCGCTATTTTCATACTGGGATAATAGCAAGTGTAATTTCCAACTTGAAATGCTGTGTGGAAATAGCTTTGCCGATTGTTTAACTGTGTTTTCATACCCGTGTGTTTGATATAATACAGAGATTAACGCCATTGTGCAGATGCTGCCTCGTGAAAGAAATAATGTATTAAATAGTTATGTTAAATAGGTAAAAAAAAATAAAAAAAAAAAAAGATTAAAAATATTTTTGGTGTCTAAATATTTTAGAATCAGGACCAAAATCAGGACTTCCTTGTACACAAAAAACGCAGGCCTGGCTGCAGGTTTTGCCTGGACAACAACAAGATTACGCTCTGAATGTTAAAAAAAAATACTTAATTTCATGAAAAATATTCTGAATAGAGGTATTTTGTTGAAATAAATTAGTCAGTTTGTTAAAGTACCCTGAAAATAGAGCTTGATGGATCAGTCAGTATCACCCATCACCACTGTGTAAGTTTTACCCACAGAACAATAATACCTTTATCCTCAGATGCTTTTGCAGTAAAATATGAACTTTTAGGGCCGGGTGGTCCCAGACACTCTACATTTTCACTTCTGTGAGTGAAAAATTGAAGGGAAAGCAAAATAAGGGAGGGATGAGGGCAGATTTTGGGAGAAGAAGGACCCACGCAGCAGCAGAGGTGGAGAAATGAGTTTGGGGAGTGAGGCTTTGGGAAATTACAGCAGTTTTTTGGAGGTGTGATGAGGACAAAGGCAGTGAAGTGCCCTTCTAACATATGAAAAGAGAAATAAAAGCCAGTGCGATAAATAAAAGACTAATAAAAGATAAAGAAAAGCCACTCGTAAAATACAGGTGGGGACACACGTGGCCATGGGGGGACTGTTCCCAACCTGAAACCATCCAAGCCTGAAGGATGTAAATGGTGCCACTGGAGTCTCACTGCACCCAAACATTTAATCTTGGGGATAAATCGAAATATCACAGAACCAGACTGGTTTGGGTTGGAAGGGACCTTAAGGATCATCCACTTCCCAGCCCCTGCCATGGGCAGGGACTCCTTCCACTAGATCAGCAATACTCTTTTTAGCTCTGCCACTTTATATTTATTATTCAAATTCTGCCAAGTTTATGTCTCCATTTCAAATGTAAACAGTGCATTTGGATATTCTGCACGAGTTTCCGACTCGGAGCTGGTTGATGGATTAGTAAAATCCTGTAGCGTCTTTTAGGAGTTAACCACAGGCTCTTTATCGAGAGAAATCAAGCGTGTTAGAAATTGCCCTGCAGCATAAAAAAAAAGAATCCCTAACAGATTAAAAAGTTCATTTTTGCTCTCGCTATATCCATCGCTTACAGCGGGGGAAAATAACTCTTAAGGAAAGTTTTCCCTCTCCCTCCTCCACGTCCCACAGCCCCAACCCAACGCTTCACCTCGGGGCTGGTCCAGAGGCTGCAGGGAATTAAAATACAACCGCGGTGAGGGGAATAAAGCGATTTGGGGCGACCCAAACCGCGCTGTTTCCCAGTGCCAGCCGAGAGTCCGGCGGGAAGGTGTCCCCCCATCCCAGTTCCACCCGCAGCGTCCCCAACACGCACCCGCCGCCCCGGCCGGGCCCCCTCGCTCACCTGCACCTCCCCAGCCCCAGCCCCACCCGCCGGGCAGCGGCCCCAGCCAAGCTCCCGGGCCGGCTCCTGCTCCCGCTCCCGGAGCGGGTCCCGCCGCGGGCCAGCGCGGGGGCGGCGGGATGGACGGGATGGAGGTGATGGACGGGATGGACGGGATGGACGGGATGGAGGTGGCGGGGCCGCGGCGCGGCGGGTCCCGGGCGAGGAGCGCTTCGATGTGGAAGGGGGTCTTGGAGGGCGGCGGGCCGGGCCGGGGGCGCGGCGGGCTCTGCAGCATGGCCGGGCTGGTGCGGCCGCCACCGCCCCGCCGGCTTTTATGGAGGGCGGGGGGGCCGGGACGAGCCGCCCTCCTATGCAAAGCGGCAGGGGGGCGGAGGGCGCTGCCCACACCCCCCTGGCCTCCAGCGGCACCTCCACGGACACCTCTGCTTCCCTACCGACATCCCTGCTTCCCCGTCGATATCCTCAGGGACACCCCAGCTTCCACACGGTCACCCCTGCTTCCCTGTTGACCTCCACAAGGGCACCCCTTCTTCTCCACAAGGGCACCCCTTCTTCTCCACAGACACCTTTTCTAACCCGTCAACACCCCTACATTCAAGTTCCTCCATGGACACCCCTCCTTCCCCACTGACATCCCAACAGACATCCCTTCTTCCCTACCAACACCCTCATGGACACCTCTCCTTCCACGCCAACACCCTTAGGGACACCTCTCCTTCCCCACCAACACCCCCCCTTCCACCAAGTTCCACCGGGGACACCCCTCCTTCCCCACTGGCAGCCCCATGGACACCCCAGATTCCATGCCAACACCTCCACAGACACCCTTCTGCTTCCCTGCCAGCCCCTCCTTCCACACTGACACCCCCGGCGCCTCCCCTGCCGTCACCTCTGCTGTCACCCACCTGGACACCTGTGTCTTCCCCCACGAGCACCTGTTCTCCTTCCCCATGGACACCCACATGGATTACAGTTCCTTCCTCATGGCCCCCCACACTGACACTCACTCCTTCCCCATGGACACCCACGTGGATAACAGGTCCTTCCTCATGGCCCCCCACACTGACACCTGCTCCTTCCTCATGGACACCTTCTCCTACTCCATGGACCAGTCCCGCTCCAGGCAGACATCCACCTGGACACTTGCTCCTTCCACCACCCCCTACCTTCCTCATGGCCCCAAACCTTCCACCTCAAAACCTTGCTGGGACTCTCACCTTCCCCACGGACACTCACATGGGCACCTACAGTTCCCGCTCCAACCTCCATTCCCAAATTTCCCCTGGTGCCCCCAGGCCTCACAGGAGCACCCACCCCATCCCCTGACCACACTCCTCAGGGCACAGACCCCACAAGGCACGGAGAGACCCCAGGACTGGCTGTGCCAGCCCATCCTGCCACTGTTCTGAGAGGAATGTGTCAGTGTGTACCTGTCCAGGAATTCTGGAGTGTGTGGGAATATCTGGGATATGGGACAAGCACCTCAGGAGCTCTTACAGGACACGAGGTGACTGTGCTGTGAAAATTGAACTGATTTCGGTGCCATCCCTGCTTGACACCCCCCAGTGCACCCATGTGGTCCAACAGGGAGCTGTGGATGGCACAGACACCTCTCCCAGTTGTGATTCCCGCTCAGACCTCACCAAGTTCACGCTGAAAATTCACTCCATGTGCAAACACGGAGAAATCCTGGAGCCTCCAGGTTGATAAACACGGAGCAAAAATCCCCCGTGGTTTAATAACCCGGCATTAACCATCTCTGCATGCACAGGCTCACAGTCCATATCCCATAAATCCTACCTTTAAGAGGGATTCAGGCCATTTAAATTTCTTCTCCCTCCCCAATCCATAGAAATTGTTATAAAAATCTCTATATTTTTGAGCATTTCAAAGCAGATGGAAAAGATGGGAATGCACGGGCAGGATTACCCCAGTTGTGAGGAAGCACCCTGGTGATGGCTACAGGATCCTCAGGGAAGAGGATGCCCTCAGGAGACAAAAGAGTCCCTCAAGTTTGCCTTTAAAACACTTTTTTTTTTTTTCCCCCTGCCTTTTAGCATCCTGTCTTCCACAGGAGCTTCCAAATAAGTGGATAAATACAGCTGCTGCTTTATTGCTCCTTATCCAAACAGGCAGCCCCCGATCCCGCCGCCGTGGAACCGCGCCCTTAATTGGAATCACACGTTCAAAGCTGGGCAAGTGCCGAAGCCTCTCCCCCCCCAAAAAAAAAAGAGCCACCGAGGAGAAAAAAAAAAAAAATCCGTGGAAATTCCCAGCTCCCGGCTTTGCTGGCACGGGGGGAGTGTGGGATTGAATATGGGTGTCACTAGAAGAGGGGTTTGGGTTGTTTTATTAAAAGGTTGTTAAATAAATTATGACAAGCAGCGACTGTGACTCCCAGGAGAAGTGATGTCGGAGCCGCTCCAGTTATTAAAGGAGCAGATCCACGTTCGGGCTGTTGGCGTGGGAGAGCTGTGGGGTGATGATCCAGGATGGATGGACGGGGGAGCCGCCGGGATGGACAAGGAGCAGAACCACGGGCTGACTTTTCCCTTTCGCCTTCTCCTCCCGCTCGGCCAAATCCGCTGCCTAATGACGCGTCCTGTTTCCCATTAGTACTGTGTGCTCAGCTAATGCATTTTGGTTGGAAAGCTGGAAATTTTCACTCGCTGGTAATGACTTGGGAAATGTAGCACCCAGTAGCAGACACCCCCCACCACCACCCACAGCAGCTCCAGCCCCTCCGAGGTGGAGAGATGAAAGAGATGAAAGGATGGGATCTGATCCTTTTTTTTTTCTTTTTCTTTTAAGCGGTGGTTATTTTATTTTAATTATTCCATTTTATTTTATTTTTTTTTTTTTTAAAAAAATCACTATATTCTCTTAATTTTATTTTGTTCCAGTTTTGGTTTTCGAGCGCATAGAAAATAAAAGGGGAAGGTGGTGGGCAGGGGGGGGAGTTTCTTAGGGAAGGGGTAAAAAAAAAAAAAAAAAATCCCAACAACAAAACAACAACCCAAAAAGCCCCCCAAAAAAGCCCCCAGCCCTTTGTAAACATCCCCCCTGAGCAAAGGGAAGGAGGTGAAAAGCATTTCCTGATAACTCCATTAAAGAATGAGGCTGCATTAACATTCCAAGTCCCTCGACAAGAGATGAAAGTGGGGAACTTGAGTTCAGCCTCCCCTCGCTCCAGATGTTATTATGGGCTCCCTGAAAGGTTTTTTTATTTCTTTTTTTCGCGAAGAGACAAAGATGTTGCCCACTTCAAACGGGGCTAATTGATGCTAATGACTATCAGATAGAGGGGGGGCCCTTTTCCCCCCTGCCAAGGGGAAAGAGAGAGCGCATTTTACAATCCCCCCATAGAAAACGCGCCGCTCTTCAAGCCAGGTTGCTGCTTTAGGGATTTTTGTTCCTCCCTGGCTGCTTCTTTCCCTCCTCCTCCTCCTCCTCCTCGTCGTCGCTGCCCCCTTCATCTTTTCTGTCCCCCCTTCTCTGGGCACCCCGCGGCTCTCCCTTGTTCGCCCATGAGAAATTTCGCACCTCGCCTCCCCGGCGCTGGGGAGAGCCCGGCTCCATTTCCAGCCCTTCTTCCAGCCGCAAAACCGGCCCAGCGGGGGCGGAAACTTCCCCCCCCAAAAAACCCGCAGCGAGCACACGCGAAAACGTGACGGGGATTTGGTGCATCTCTAATCCCGCGGGGGGAGTCCTCCTGGATCCGGGAGCATCCTATCCGGGAGAAGATGGATCCAGGGGCTCCTGGAGGTGATTAGACAGGCGTGTGCTGGCGGTCATTAGGATAACAAGCCCAGCACCGCCAACCCGAGGAGGTTGAAATCATGAGCTCGTGTCTTTTATTCTTAAAACAATAAAAATTCGCTTAAAAATGGGATTCTGAACACTAAATTTAGCTTTTAGCCTTGTGTCGTATTTTTGCAGCCGTTTCTGCTGCTATAATCCGTAGCAATAATAAATAATAATCCACAGTGATAGTAAATAATAACCCATAGTAATAGTAGATAATAATCCATAAATCAGTAATAGGCAATTAGGAACGTCCTCGAATCGTGTGGCTCCTCGAGCTGCTGATTTGCCCCTTTCCAAGGTGGATCCCACCGAATCCTCCAGGGAGAGGGGAATGGGGATTCACCAGTGAAAAGAGGAGCGTGGGGTTTGTCCAAGCAGGATGATGGGTATACGTTCATATTCCTTGAAAAGAGAAATTTTTTTGGCTACAGGTAATTACTGTGGGTTTCCTTTGTGCCGGGAACACCTGGAAGTAGGTGCCAAGGTGCCACCCTGCCTTGGCTATCCCACCTTCAGCCAGGTCTCAAGGGGCTTCTGGGAGCTCCAGAGCAAGGTGCTGGTGTCCATTTTTCTTGGAAAACCCTGTCTGGCCTGTCTACTGGGGGATCCAAGTTGCCTTCTGGATCCTTGGCACCTCGCAGGGTCTCAGTGACAGCCCCAAACTGGGATGAGGACAGGAGGGGTGGCACCACCCTGCACTCTGAGGGTGTTGTAGAGCAAGGGGAGCCCTGGCTGCAGGTGACAAGAGCAAGGCCACCCTCAAACGTCCCCCTGCGAGAGCCCAGTGTCAGCAGGAGCCTGGGATGAACAGGACAACTTGGAAACATAGGAATTTCCTAGAAGGATGTTATCCCAAACGCTGGCCTGCGGAGGAGACCGTCCTCATTCTCTCCATCCCTGTCACCTCATTTTGTCTCCTGCTTGTCAAACCTCTCCAGGAGCTGATTCAACATGTCCAAGGCCAGGCTGGACAGGGCTTGGAGCAACCTGGGATGGCAGAAGGTGTCCCTGGCCATGGCAGGGTTATCCTTAATGGATAACCATTAAGGTCCCTTCCAACCCAAACCATTCCACATTTCCGTGTTAATGCAATGGAAAACTACCCCTGGAAAACACAAGATTCTTGGTTTATGCTCCAGGGGGGGAGGCAGGGCACGTCCTCCTCCTCCTCTCTCCCGGTTCCAGACAGTCAATACACACCCCGGCCGCCCTTCAGACACCGCTCCCGGGCTTCATTGTCAGGTTAATTTGGGATAATGGCCTGCAAAGCACCTCAGCCCCATCCAGGTCTCATTAGCACTTGATAATATCGAGCATCCTGAGGAGGCTTTACCTCCTCCTCCTCCCCCCCCCCAGGGCACGGAGTCCTTCGAGCGGCCCGGGCTGATTTATCACCCGGGCTTGGCATGTCCAGGCACGATCCCAGTGAAGGCCACGCTGGAATGAGGCTCAGCAGGACCTGGATTGTGCCTCAGCCTTTCGATGGAGAGATGGAGATCCAAGCGGGGTCGTTCCTCGGTGTCCCGCTCCCCGGTGTCACATCTGGCCTCGTGTCTCAGCCAGATGTGAATGAGGGAACGGGACCTGCTGCATCCCACCACCCTCACCCTCCCGGCTCCTGGGGGGCTCATCCACCTACCCGGGGTCCAGATACAGCGTGGGTTGAGCCCATGAGTGGAGCCCACGGTGTGATTGGACTAAATGACCTTCCAAAGTCCCCCCCAACCCTATAATTCCATGATTCCGTGGGCCTACACCGAGCTGGCAGCAAAGTCTGGGTGACCCCCACAAAATCAACCAAAACCCAAGTTCTCAGAGGATGCTCCGTGGCTTTCCCTTCATGGACAGACCCCAAGGCCCTGCTCACAGAAGTTGCAATTCCAGGTATTAAGAGCATCCCAAATCCACGCATTTAAAAAAAAAATTAATTGGGAATTATAAACAAACTAAGCATTGAGGCAGCGATGGGCCGGGCTTGAGTGCACCATCAGCTCGCTGCTCCCTTCAATTATCTTTTTTCTCCCACATTGTTCTCCCCTAATGAGGAGACTAATGACCAAAGGATGGTTCATAAGTGGTTCCCAGACTCTCCTTGCCCAGGGCAAACACCGTCCACAATAGGATCACAAATTGCAGGGAGAAGCCCCGGCTGATCACATCAGAAACGGTGCAGGGATTTATCTCTCGGCCTTAACAATAACAGTATGTTCTTAATCGCCACTCCAAAGGGACAACTGGCGGGGGATCTGCCCGGCCTCATCATTAAAAGCTGGCAGCATCTTTGCTAGCGCTGCCCCTTTGTTCATCTTTCATTATCCCAATGCTCCGGCCCCGTTAATTCCCCTCCATCTTATTAAATCAATAGAGATGGAGTGGGGGAAGGATGGGGCAGATCCAAGGGGTTGGATCCGGCTCGAATCTCCGCGGGGGTGCCGGGTGGGAGCGGGATCAGACCTGCTCAGCACCACGTGCGTCCAAGGATTTACTCACCCAGCTCTTGCGGCCGGGGAAACTGAGGCACGGGAGGGTCGCAGCCTAAATAAATCCCGGGAGGAGGTTGTGGTAGAGCCGGGAAGCGCTTTATCCGACTGCCAATCCCACACCTCCCATCAGCAGCCCTGTATTGCTCGAGTTAACGATTTAATCAACTCCCAAAATAAAATCACACCGTTCAGAGAGTGATGCCAGAGCGGCATCTCCAGTGAAATCCCAGCCGGTCCATACTGGCACGACACAGGGACGAGGGATTTTGTGCCACAGACCATTTGCAAAGAGGGAGGTGATGCAATTTTCATCTTCTCCCCCCCCCACTTTTTTGTAACAGCTCATTTCGCCGAAACTGGTTTAGATCCATGATTTTTAAACCCAGAGATTTTGGCCACTGCAATGCTCACCCCATAAGAGGGGTGTCCTTAGTGTCTCGGTTTTTCTGCTGCATTTCCAGGCAGGTCACCCCATTCCGTCCTTATTTTCATGGATCCAGAAGAGAGTTTAATGTAAAAATTTGATGCCTTTGCTCTGTGTCCGAGGCAACCTGGGGCAAATTCATCCCAGAAAGCCTGCAAAATATGGGATGTGGTGGCATTTCCTCCCATTGCCAGTGATGTCTTTTTTTTATTATTATTATTATTTAATTTCCACCGAAACCAGTCAAAGCAGCCTCGGGAAACTTATTTGATGTTTCAATCGGGAATTAAAGGGGAGGGAGAAGCAGGGGAAATGCTCCCTGACCATTTAACAAGATTACACGAGGGGATGGAGCCTGGAAACATGCACGGGAACGACCCCCGGCATCCCGTGTCCCGGCTTTGCCTTGAACCTCTGCCAGGGGCGCGTTGTCCTTCCCGACATCCCGGCCCTTCCACATGGTAATCCCATTTAGCAGCCCCCCTCAAAACAGGGCAATCAGCCGAGGGGATGGGGCTCCCAGCTCCGGGAAGGTGCCTGGGAAAGCGGCTGGATCAGGGCCATTGAGGGGCTGGAGGGGTCCTGCATCCAAATGCCCCACCCCGCAAACAAATCCCTCGCCATGCGCTCAGCAGGAATAATCCTGGCAGGAAGGAGAGCAGGGAGGAAGACCCGAAAGGCCTTCAGGCTACACCTTCACCTGGTTATCCCTTCTCCTATCTCTCCATCCATATCCCATCCCATTTAGCCAGACACCCATTTACACCTCTTCACCAGCTCCCTGCATTCATCCCCAACCCTCCACCCACCCATTTTATCCCCATTGCAGGCTATTCCTCTGGGAAAACACCCACACACCCATCCCACATCCTACCTGTCCTAGGAGACTCCTACTTATCTATGGAGCAGGGAGGAGATTTGCCGGGAAGGGCTCAGCGCTGCATCTTTGGCAGATAACCTTTATCCTCTTAATAAAGCTGCTTAATTCTCACTTCCTTTTAATTATCTGTCACTGAAAGCCATCCCGGGTTGTGCAGACAGGTGAAAAAACAGTGTCTTGCAGAAAGTCATGGATTAGGAAGGGACTAGCAGGGTCTTTGGGATGGGAGGAGGGGGCTGGGTAAAGACACACAGCTCTTCTCCTTAATTCTTCTCCTTTATTCTTATTCTTTTACACACGGACTTTCCTGGGGGATGAGAAGAGCCAAGGCTCTGTCCCAGGTGGGTTGATCCAGCCCAAAACCTTTCCAAACATCTCTCTCCCATCTTTTCCACGGTGCTGGGTTTGATCCCAATCCATGTGCCCCAGCTGATTTGCCAGGAGCTGGGCTGAACTGCAAAAACTCCTCTTCCCCGAACTGGGGAGGGAGTGGGAAGAAAACTTCACTTCTACCCCATTTCCAGAATGTCCAGGCTGGCAGCAGGGGCTTGGCAGGGCATAAAATGACCGGGATGAATCCAGCTTTTCTGCAAACCATCAACTCCATCCCCATGACCAGGGTCAGCTCCGGGGGTTTGGCTCTTCCAGTAATCCCTGCTTCGTCCCACAGAGACAAAGTCCCTTCCCCACCCTGAGGAACCTGCAAACAGGCTAATCCCTGAGTGAGAGGAGGACAAGGGATGGCCTTCCCTGGCACCCAGCTGTCCTGAGGGAACACAGCCATCCTGAGCCCCCAGGGACCGACCACCCCATCAAGGATTATCACCCCCCACGAGAAAAACCTCCTGGTCAAACCCCAAGGTGCCAGAGGGACGTGCTTTAATCCGTCTCATATATAAGTAAATTTAAAAAACCTCAATCAAGCCCGGCAGTTTTAATTAAACCATTGCCCCTGGTCGGACACCCCCCGGGGAGGGGTCCGGGCTGGGCAGACCCTGCGGGAGCATCCCCTGGAGCGGGAATGGATCCCCCGTGGCTGCCCAGGAGGAGCCCAATCCTGCCGGAGGCTGAGCGCTGCCAGCTCCCAGGGGATTAAAGGTGTCCTGAGAACAACTTAACTCCCGCAATCAGCTCGGCCCCCGGCCGGGCGATATTAAAACACCCCCGTAAGCCCCGTTGTCTCGGAGCTGATTGCAATAAACCCACCGGCACGGGAGATTAGCGGGTTAAACCCGCCGGCGCAGCGCGGGCTCCCGGCAGACATGTGAAGACATTAGCACAGTTTGGGCTCTTTGAGATGTGCCGGCTAATCCCGGCTCTGAAACGGCCGGGACAAAGGGCAGCTTCCGTCACATCGGCCCCTTCTCCTGGCACCAGCCCCTTCTGCTCGCACTGTCCCCTTCTTGCATCTTCCCCTTTTCCTTGCATCACCCCGCTCTCACCAGCCCCTTGTCCTTGCACTGTCCTCTTCTTGCATCCTCCTCTTTTTATTTTATCGCCCTCCTGCCACCAGCCCCTTCTTCTTGCACTGTCCCCTTCTTGTATCCTCCCCCTCCTCTTGCACTGTCCCCTTTCCTTGCACTGTCCCATCTTATATTGTCCTTTTCTCCTTGCCACGTTCCCTTCTCCATTTCTCCTGGCATCATTCCCCCTTCCATGCACCGTCCCCTTCTCTTGACATTGCTCCCTCTCCTGGCATCATCTTCCCTTTGCACTGTCCTCCCTCTCTGCTTTATCCCCTTTCCTTGCACATCCCCCTTTTCCTTGCACCTTCCTCTTCTTGCATCCTGCTCTTTTTATTTTATCGCCCTCCTGCCACCGGCCCCTTCTCCTTGCACTGTCACCTTCTTGCATCCTCCCCCTCCTCTTGCACTGTCCCCTTTCCTTGCACTGTCCCATCTTGTACTGATCCCATCTCCTGGCATCATTCCCTCTCTCCATGCATTATCCCTTCTCCAGACATTGTTCCCTCTCCTGGCATCATCTTCTTCCCTTTGCACTGTCCTGCCTCTCTGCTTTATCCCCTTTGCTTGCACATCCCCCTTTTCCTGGCACCGTCCTCTTCTTGCATCCTCCCCCTCTTCTGGCACTGTCCCCTTTCCTGTCCCATCTTATATTGTCCCCTTCTCTTTGCCACATCCCCTTCTCCTGGCATCATTCCCTCTCTCCATGCATTATCCCCTTCTCCCAACATTGCCCCCTCTCCTGGCGTCATCTCCTTCTCCTTGTGCTGTCCCCCCTCTCTGCCTCATCCCCTTTCCTTGCACATCCCTTTTCTCCTTGCACTGTCTCTTCTTAAATTCTCCCCTTCTCTTTGAACCCTCTCCCTCTCCTGGCATCATCTCCTCCTTGCACTGTCCCCCCTCTCTGCCTCATCCCCTTTCCTTGCACATCCCTTTTCTCCCTGCACTGTCCCTCTCTCCTTGCACTGTCTCTTCTTAAATTGTCCCCTTCTCCTTGAACCCTCTCCCTCTCCTGGCACTGCCCTCTCTCCTGGCATCATCTCCTTCTCTTTGCACTGTCCCCCCTTTCCTTGCACATCTCCCTTCTCCTCGCACTGATCCCTTCTCTTTGCATCGTCCCCTTCCCTAATTTTCCTTCCTTTCCTTGCAACATCCCCCCTCTTCTTGCTCTGGGTTTCACACCTGCCCAAATAAACCCTCCACCTGGATCCCTTCTTGCTCCAGCTCCAAACCCAGCACAGGTATGGAGCAAATCGGCTTCCAGGAGCTGGTGCTGCCCAGATGAGCACCCAGATGTCCCCACTGCTGCCCCCATTGCTGCTTTCATCCAGCAGATCCCAGGCCCTTGATGCTCACCTGCTTTTCATCCTTCAAGCAGCTCCCCAGCTTCCCACAGATCCCACTTTTGGCTCATCCCCAGCCCAGTGTCCATCCCAGAACTGCTGGATTAGAAACCTCTACCTCTGCCTAATCAGGGCCAAGCAATTCAAATCGAACCCTGGCTAATTCTTGCCCAGCTGAGATGTCACCCTGGGTGCCCAACTCGCAAAGCTCCCGCCAGCTCTGCTCTCCAGGTGTGTTTTCCCCATTGTCCTGGCTCCAAAATCCCTGGAGAGAGGGATGCCAGTGCTGGGTGGGACATGTGAGCTGTGGGCAGAGCTGGTTATGGTGAAGATGCCACTGGCAGGGAGATGGATGGACCATGAGAGGAAGATCCTCTACAAGGACCTGGGTGCTCTGTGAAGGTCCTGATCTCCGAGATATCCCAGCTCCCAACACCTTTGGGATAATCTGTGGGTGGGGGTGTGCAGGTGACCCCCACTCCCCCAAATCTTTCTCCCATAAAGAAGCCCTCATTGAACACTCGCTGCCACTCTGGGTGTGTGTATTCTCCCTCCTCCCTTTCCTCGTCCTTCTGCAAAGATGAGCCCAAAAATTGCATAAATAATTTATTTTCACCACCCCCCCCAGCCCAAGGAGTGCCCTGTATATATCCTGTATATATTAGATATGGCCAGCTATGGTACAGTCATATAATACACATGGAGAAAGGGCCCCGTGGGGCCACTCAGCAGCTCTTTGTCCCAGTCTGTGCAGGTCCTGTCCCCGTGTCCTCCTGTCCATCCTCTGACTCTGCTGGGAAGTCCTTGTCCTCCTCGCCGTGGTGGCTCTGAGAGTCAGGGCTCCCCTGTGGGGTGGCCAAACCCATTTTGGCCAGCTTGGCTTGTTGCTGCTCCAGGCTTTGTTTCCTCCACTTGATCCTGCGGTTTTGGAACCAGACTTTCACCTTGGAATCACAGAATCATGGAATCATTACGTTTGGAAAAGACCTCAAAGACCACTGAGTCCAACAACTAACCCAGCACCACTAAACCATGTCCCCAAGTGCCACATCCACGTGGTTTTTGAACACTTCCAGGGATGGTGATTCCACCAATTCCCTCCCACTTTAGGAAGGGCTTTCAAACTTGGTTTCTCCACGGACCACGAAGTCCTGGACTGCTGAACCCTCAGGCTCAGGCAGTGCCCACTCCGTCCCCAGCAAGATGGAGAACTGCCCCCTGCACCCCAGGAGCTGGACCTGCCACTGGTGGAGAAGGTCCAGCCTTAAGAGGGACACAAGTTCATGGCTCTTGGACAACCCTTTGTGCCTCAGTTTCCCCACCTGGCATCCTCCACATTTTTAATCCAAACTCTCTGCAACCACCACCCCACAAGGCTCCTGCTGCAGTCTGAGGGACACATCCCAGGTCCCACCTGTTGGCACCGAGGTTTGGGAGCCTCCCAGGTGGAGCTGGAGGGTGGAGGGGGTTACCTGCTCCTCGGTGAGGTGCAGGGAGGAGGCGAGCAGGCCCCTCTCCGTGCCCACCAGGTACTGCTGCCGTGAGAATTCCTTCTCCAGCCGGGCCAGCTGGTCATTGGTGAAGATGGTCCTGACCCTCTTGGCTTTGCCAGGCTTGGCTTTGAAGACGGGGAAGCAGCACCTGGAGATCAGGAAGCCTGGAGATGACAGAGAGAGGGAAGGTCAGGATGAAGAGGAGCCCTTAGAGAGGTCCCAGTGGGGTCCCTCCTTGGGAGGTCATTTCCTGGAGAGGCAGAAGGGATCTTCCCACTTGGAGGTGTCCCCTTTAAAGAGGTTGTTTTTGGAGGGGGTTCCCTATGTGAAGAGGTGGGAGAGGGTCCCCCATTTGATGCAGATCTCCCTAGAAAGGTGGATACAGGTCCCTGTTGGAGAGAATCCCTTTGGACAAAGTCCCTGTGAAGAGGTGGGAGAGGGTCCTCCATTTGCTGAGGATCTCCTTGGAGAGGTGGATACGGGTCCTTCTTGGATATATTCCCTCCGGAGGCAGTCCCCATGAGGAGGTGGAAGGAGCTCTCCCTCTTGGAGATGTCCCCTTTCAGGGTGTCCCAAGAGAATTGGGCATGGAATTCTCCCGGAAGAGTTCCCATTTCAGGGCATCTTCCCTTTGGAGAGGTGAAAGGAAATCCCCATTTGGAGTATCCTGTGGAGGAGGTGGATGTGGGTCCCTCTGGGAGAGGGGGTCCCTGCCTGGGAAGCAGGGAGGAGATCTTCATTTAGGGGTGTCCCTCTGGAAGAAGAAATCCCCTTTTGGGGAGCAGGAAAGAGGTCCCCATTTAGGGGTGCCCCTCGGGAAAGGTGGATTTGGGTCCCCTGGGAGAGGGGATTCCCCCTAGGGGAGCAGGATGGAGGTCCCCATTGGGGGTGTCCCGTGGGGGAGGTGGATGTGGGTCCCCTGGGAGAAGGGATCCTTGCTTGGGAAGCAGGAAGGAGGTCCCCATGTAGGGGTGTCCCTCAGGAGAGGTGGATGTGGGTCCCCTGAGAGAGGGGATTCCCCCTATGGAGAGCAGGAAGGAGGTCCACATTTGGGGATGTCCCCCTGGGAGAAAGGGGTCCCCCTTTGGGGAGTAAGAAGGAAGTTCCCATTAGGGGTGTCCCTCAGGAGAGGTGAATCTGATTCCCCGTGGGAGAAAGGGTTCCCCCTTGGGGAACAGGAAGGAGGTCCCCACTGGGGGTATCCTGTGGGGGAGGTGGATGTGGGTCCCTCTGGGAGAGGGGGTCCCTGCTTTGGAAGCAGGAAGGAGGTCCCCATTTAGGGGTGTCCCCCAGGAGAGGTGAATCTGGTTCCCCGTGGGAGAAGGGATCCCCTTTGGGGAGCAGGAAGGAGGTCCCCATTGGCGATGTCCCCCCCGGGAGCAGCAGAGGGGGGTCCCTGTGCGGGGTTTGGGGGGGCTGTCGGTACCTGTAGCCCCGAGGCTGGCGGCCCATGCGGGGGTTCCCCCGCAGCAGTCGGTGCAGAGCGGCGGCAGGAGCGGGGCTGGAGCCGGGGGGGACCCCCAGAGCGGCGGCGGGGGGGGCTCAGGGCGAGGCGAGGGTCCCGAGGGTCCCAGGAGCGCGGCGATGGTGAAGGAGCGGCCGGGGGGCGCCGGGCTGGGGGTCGGGGTCGGCATCGCGGGGCCACCCGGGGCAGCGCTGCCCGCCCGCCTTTATGGGGCCCGGGGGCACCGCGGGGGCGGAGGGGACGGGGAGGGGCCCGAGACTCCTCCGTGTCCCCTCCCTGTCCCTCTGCCCTCCATGGGGATGTCCCCGTGCCGAGTTCTCTGCCCTCGGTGGGGATGTCCCCCCACCATGTCCCCCTGCTCTCGATGGGGATGTCCCCTGCCATGTCCCCCAGCTCCTGATGGCGATGTCCCCTCCCCTGTGTCCCCTTGCTCTCGATGGGGATGTCCCCCTGCCCTCAACTGGGATGTCCCCCCTCCATGTCCCCCTGCCCTCGGTGGGGATGTGTCCCCCTCCAAGGGGATGCCTCCTCCTCTCCATGTCCCCCTGCCCCCGTTTGGGATGTTCTCCCACGTCCCCCTGCCCTCGGTGGGGATGTCCCCTCCATGTCCCCCTGCCTCGGGGGCAGAGCCCCCCATTTATCCTCCCCCAGGGGGGCTTTGGCCCCACATTACTCAGGCAGGAGCATCCAGCACCCAGGGGACACCACAGTGTCACCCCGAGGCCACCAAATTCCCAGTGGGGGACTCGGGGTCCCCCTTGGTGTCCTCTTGGTACCCTGAGCTTACCTTCCCATCCTGGACCCCCCCGGCAGAGCTGCTTTTTGGGGTGTCAACAACACCCCAGGCCAGGGAGAAGGGACAGGAGCAGGGAAGCTCCAGGAGGCAGTGCCAGAGGCAGGGGGGGGTCTCCCTGCACCCCCCCCCAGCTCTCCTCGCTCGGCTGATGGGATTCAGATGGTCATTAGGGTTTGAGATCCTTAAAAATCCCGCAGCTTTTCCTAATGAGCTGGGAAAAGTCACACCTCGGCCGGCGCCGTGGGGGGGGAGAGCCCCGGTCAAAGACTCCTCCGGGGGCTCGGGGGGTTTATTGGGGAGGAAATGGGGGAGTCGGGGGGCCGGGGCCACATCTGCACCGCAGCAGCCCCCTCGTTGGGCTTTCCCGATGGATAATCCCAGTACGTGCAGCCTCCCGAGCCGGGAATAACCCCGAGGAGCTGGGAAAGTCATTACGGAGCTGTGCCCCCGCGAGGAGCATCCCCGGCTCTGCAGCTTCCCAGCCACCTCGGGGATGGAGATGGGGATGGGGGACCCCAATTTCCATGCTCTGGGCCACATCCCAGCCTGGAATCTGCAGGTGGAGGCTTCCCGGGGGTGTCTGTGCACCAAAAATTCCATAAAATCCCGCAGTGGGCACCGGTGCCGGGGATGATGCCACATTCCCTGGAGCATCACAGGGACATCACCCTCAAACTGAGGCAAATAAAGGCCCTGGGGAGGGGGGGACCGAGATGAAAGGGAGGCAGATTTGGGGTTATTGAGTCTTAATTACGGTCTTGGAAAGATAAAAAGGCAGGAGGCCCTTGGTGGGCTCAGCTGTGTTTGGATAAGAGGTGCTTTCCCTTCCTTTATTCCCCTTTTTTCCTCTCCCTGTGTTTGCTGGAGCTCAGCAAACACCCCCCTGGCACCCTCACCCAGCTGGGTGGGCCCAGGAATGGGGGTGTCCAACATCCCTGTGCCAGGTGGGAGGCAAAGGGTTGGGATTCCAGGTGACCTGGAGCCAAAATAGGGATAATGGAACCCAGTGTTTCCTTGGGATCCATGGGGTTGAGATCCAGGTGATTTGGGCCAAAATGGGGACACTGGTTCTTTGGGATCCAGGTGATGTGGAGCTAAAAGGGTGATACTGGCATCCAGTGGTTCCTTGGGATCCATGGGGTTGGGATCCAGGTGATACAGGGTCAAAATGGGGATGCTGGGAGATATACCCAGGTGATGTATTCCCAAAATGGGAATACTGGTACCCAGCAGTGCTTTGGGATCCATGGGGTTGGGATCCAGGTGATATAGGGTCAAAATGGGGATACTGGTTGGTATCCAGGTGATATAGGGCCAAAATAGGGACACTGGTACCCAGTGGTTCTTTGGGATCCATGGGACTGGTATCCAGGTGATATAGGGCCAAATGAGGATACTGGGTGATATATCCAGGTGATATGTCCCCAAAATGGTGATACTGGTACCCAGTGGTTCTTTGGAATCCATGGGGATGGGATCCAGGTGATATAGGGCTGAAATAGGGATAATGGTATCCAGCAGTCCCTTGGGATTCGTGGGAATGGGATTGAGGTGATCTGAAGCCAAAATGGGACTACTGGTACCCAGTGGTTCTTTGGGATCCATGGGGTTGGGATCCAGGTGATATGGAGCCAAAATGAGGATACTGGTTGATACCCAGTGGTTTTTTGGGATCCATAGGGTTAGGATCCGGGTGATGTAGGGCCAAAATGGGGACACTGGTACCCAGTGGTTCTTTGAGATCCACAGGGTTGAGATCCAGGTGATACAGGGCTGAAATAGGGATAATGGTATCCAGCAGTCCTTTGGGATCCATGAGGATGGGATCCAGGTGATATGGAGCTAAAATGAGGATACTGGTTGGTACCCAGTGGTTCTTTGGGATCCATGGGATTGGGATCCAGGTGATTTGGGTCAAAATGGGAATACTGGTACTCAGTGGTTCTTTGGAACCCTTTGCTTCATTTCCAGGTGGGAAAATCCTGTCCTGGAGAGGTGAAAGGGAGGTGTTGGTGATTTGGGGAGGGGATGCCATGGAAACAAGGAGCACGGGAGAGAGGGTTGGAATTGGGGGGGTGTCACTGCCCACAAATTGGGCACCTCCTTTCACCAGCTCCGGATCCAGAAATGGGATGTGAATCCAGGGATGACTCCTGCCTAATTTTGAGGCAAAATGGCCTCAAGGCTCAGGCTCCTGAGCTAATTAATGACAAAGCTGCTCATTAACCCTCAGCAGAGCTGTCTGGGCAGGGTGTAGATTGTCTGTCTGGGGCCTCCAGGATCATCCCACTGTCCCTGGACAGTCCCTGGGATGATCCCAGAGCCCCTCCCTGGTTTTGTGTCCATCCCCTCTCCCACTGCATCCCTCTGTCTGGCCATTGTCCATCCCTCCATCCCAGCCCTTGGAGCCCTTTCACCCACAAAATTCCTTTGCATCCAATTGCCAGCCCTGCACTGGGGGACTACGGACACCCCAAATTTCCAGGGAAAAGGGATATTTCTTACCAATTCAGCTGAAATTATTGGGGGAAAGGGAAGTGTTTTGGGCACCCGCTGCCATCAAGTGGCTGAGGAGGATCCAGGCCTGACCCTCATTCCCTGAGGATCGTTTTGTTGGAATCCCAGATCTGCCCCCCCACCCCCAATTAAATCCACACTTTTCCCCCACTTATTAAAGGTTTCCCCACCCGGATTTGGGATGCAGAGTGAAGCCCTTCCTTAAGCATCCTAAGATATGCAGCTCCACTTCCTCTCTCCACAGGCCTGACCCAGCTCCAGGGAGATTTTTCCAGGCAGAATTTTCCAGGTCTCGGACGTGCACAGGGCACAGGTTGTTTGAGGCTCCAAAGGCAGAAAAAAAAAAAAAAGGAAAAATACTTATTTTTTTTTTAAACCCTGGCAGTGATTGACCTGGGAAATTCCTTGCACAGGCACTTTGGGAAGTTGAGGGCTCCAACAGGAGTTTCTGTGAATAATGACAGCTGTAGCTGTAAGATATGAGATGGAATGTGTCCCAAATCCCAAACTGGGGGTGTCCTGCAGCAGAGCTGGGCAGCTGCATGCTGGGATGGCCCCCCCTGGAGCAGGGAATGGTCCTCCCAGGGCTGGGATGGGTCTCCCAGGACAGGGATGGGTCCCTAGGACAGGGATAGGTCTCCCAGGACAGGGATGGGTTTCCCAGGGCTGGGATGGGTCCCCCGGGTTGGGATGGGTCTCCTCCCAGCAAACAAGTGGGTTATGCAAATGCCTCCAGGTATTGGGGTAGGAAGGACATGTCACCTCTAAAGGTTTTGTCCCTTTCCAGGCACCTGAAGGAAAACCGGTGGGATTTTATTCCATAATCTTCCTGATTTCTGTTTGGGGGCTTTTTGAAGCTGTGGCTCCTGGGATTCCTGACTGAGGACAGATCTTGCCCTTCCCACACTTGGTTCCGCTCCTTACCCGAGCTCTTTTGGGTGCTGGCAGTGCCAAAGGAGCCACTTCCAGCAAAAAAAAAATCCACTTTTTGGAGCATCTGGGTCCAATTCCCAAAGGCACCTGAAATACTGAGTGTCCCTTGACCCAGAGGGACCCAAGAGCATCCCAGCTGGTGAGGATCCCAATTAGTGAGAATCCCAATTAGGGAGGATCCCAGTTAGTGAGCATCCCAGTTACTGGGCTTTCCACTTAGCAAGTATCCCAGCACATGAGGATCCCAGTCAGTGAGTATCCAGTTATCCAGGATCCCAACCAGCTGGCTCCCAGTTAACAGGTGTGCTGGTTAGTGGGGATCCCAGTTAGCAAAGCATCCCATTTAGGAGGGATCCCGGTTAACCGGCATCCCAGGTGGCACCACTCCAGCCAGCAGTCTGTCAGTGAAAGAGGGTCCTCCCAGCACCAGCCATCCCAATTAACAGGCTGCTAATTACTGGGGGTGCCAGTTAGGGGCGATCCTAATGAGTGTGTCCAGAGATCCCGGTTATCGGGATCCCGGTTAATATCCCAGTCAGTGGGATACACGTCAAGGAGGATCGCGGTGGGAGGCAGCCCAGGGAAGGGTCCCGGTGGGATCCCGGGACGATCCCGGTGAGATCCCGGTGGGATCCCGGTGGGATCCCGGCGGGACAGTTCCCGCAGTGACCGCCAGAGGGCGATGCACGACCGCGCTCCGTCCTGGAAGTACCGGGATGGGACAGTGGGATTGGGATAGCGGGATGGGGGCAGCGGGATGAGGACATTGGGATAGGGACAGTGGGAAGGGACAGTGGGATAGGAGAGTGGAATGGGACAGCGGGATGGGGACAGCGGGATGGGACAGTGGGAATGAGTTAGCAGGATGGGGACAGCGGGATGGGACAGTGGGAATGGACAGTGGGAATGGGACAGTGGGAATGGGACAATGGGGATGGGGACATTGGGATGGGGACAGTGGGAAGGGACAGTGGGGTGGGGGCAGCGGGATGGGGGCAGTGGGAAGGGACAGTGGGATGGAACACTGGGGATGGGACAGTGGGATGGGAGAGTGGAATGGGACAGCGGGATGGGGACAGTGGGATGGGGACAGTGGGAAGGGACAGCGGGATGGGGGCAGTGGGAATGGGGGCATTGAGATGGGACAGTGGGAATGGGACAGTGGGAATGGGACAATGGAGATGAGGACATTGGGATGGGGACAGTGGGAAGGGACAGTGGGGTGGGGGCAGCGGGATGGGGCAGTAGGATGGTACAGTGGGAATGGGGACACCTGGAGAGGACACTGGGATGGGGAGAGTGGGATGGGACAGCAGGAGGGGACAGTGGGATGGGGATGGTGGTATGAGGAAACACTGGGACAGGACAAAGGGACGGAGACACTGGAATGGGACAGTGGGATGGGGGACAGCAGGAGAGGGGACAGGGTGTGGAGGGACATCAGGGTGGGGGACACTGGGCAAGGGGACATGAGGCTGGGACACACCCAGCTGGGACACACTGGGATGGGATGGGATGGGATGGGATGGGATGG
Organism: Pipra filicauda; assembly: GCF_003945595.2. NCBI lineage: Eukaryota > Metazoa > Chordata > Aves > Passeriformes > Pipridae > Pipra > Pipra filicauda. The sequence goes on from NW_024104721.1 coordinate 140,649, forward strand.
GATGGGATGGGATGGGATGGGATGGGATGGGATGGGACAGCAGGATGGAGGACACCAGGCAGAGGGGACACCGGGCTGGGATCATGGGAAGAGGGACATGGCGCTGGGACAGTGGGATGGGACACACTGGGCTGGGACAGTGGGATAGGGGACATCAGTCTGGGGGACATCAGGCTGGGACAATGGGATGGGGGACACCGGGATGAGATACACACATGAGGGTGGGACACTCCAGGATATCACAGCGGGCTGGGACACACCAGGGCTGGGATATCCTGGGATGGGACACACCAGGGTGGGACTTCAGAAAGGGATGCAGCAGGTTGGGATACAGCAGCATGGGACACTCTGGGCTGGGACAATCTGTAATGGGGCAAATGGGGCTGGGGCACACTGGGACACACTGGGACACACTGGGACACACTGGGGTGGGATGGTGGGATGGGACACCCCAGGGCCAAGAGGTTTTTCCCATGGATAAAGAGGGGTGACAACCTGTCCCCTCTCCACGTGTGGGTGCCACCACTGCCTGTGCCAGCTCTGGCTGAGCCTCTGGGTGACAATGTGTCCCCATCATCCCAAGGGATGCTGGGCTGGGCTGTGGGGATGGTGGGAAGGTTTGTCCTTCTCCATGCACTGATTTCTGGGCAGCAGGGCTGAAATCCTCCGAGTTCCCCCCCCGGAATCTGCTCCAGGGGGTTGCAGCACCCCCAGGGCCACCAGGATCCCTGTGGATCCCCCCTTTTGCTCCACCATCTGCCCCGACAGCCTGGGAGTGGGTCAGCACCCCCACCCATCTGCCCAGCAGGAAAGTCAAAAGCAGTGTCATTGCCAAATCCAGAGGCACCCGTGGAATTGATGGCGCCGGATTTCCACCCTTATTTGTCAACAAGGCTCCTTGGCCTCCCCCCTGCCCCTCCCGAGCCCCCTTAATCTCCCACACAATTGGAATTTGCTGTGCAAACAGCTTTGGGGGGGCCGGAGTTGGGGTTTGCATGAGAAATGTGTCATTTGGGTAAAGCAGGGAGCGAATCCCGGCATCCCTAACGCGGGATTGAAACAATTCCGGAGCTTTCAATAACCCTAATCCTCGGCCTGGATGGGGGGGGGGGAGAAGGGGGGGCTTTAACTCCTGCCCCCTCATTCCCACCTTATTATCTATTGATTGACTTTTAGAAAGGGTAATAACATAAAGAGATGGACGCTCGGAATCCCGCCAGGGGATCACCCGGAGCACGTTTTCCGTGCGGGATGCGCCGGGTGAAGCCCCGGGCTGTGATTTTTGCCCCCCTCGGAGCGGGGGGGTGAAGAGGTCGGGGGGGGGAGTAAGGAGATGGGAAAGGGGAGGGAGGAGCCTCCATCCCTTCCCCCCCCCCCCCTCCCCTCCACCAAACAATCAGAATAAAAGCAAATTATTCTTCCTATTTCCCTTCCCGAGAGATGAAGGATAAACTGTCCATCCCTGAAAAGCCAACTGATAACACCTTTAATTTTACTGCAAGGCCTAAAAAAAATGCCATTTCTACGCAAAGCAGGGCCCCTCTCTCCTCCCCAACCTTCTCTTGATAAACGTCGGGGGATTTTTTTTTTTTTCCCTTCCCCGTGTTTTGTTTTGTTTTTTCTTTCTCCCTATTTCCCTTTCAGTTCGGTTCAGGGAAATGCCCCCGGAGCTACAAACAACGGACAAGAAAGCAAAATCATATTTTAGTCAAAATAGGCAGCCGGCGCTCGCAGCCAACTTTCAAATTAGCATTTTGAGGGCAAATATGCAGCAATTTGAGATAATGAGGCCTGATTATTCAATCCAATGAATGTTAAATAGGCACAGAGGGCGCCCCGGCCTTATCTCCCCCGCTTTCCATTTATTTTACTTTAGTTTAGTTTTAATCGTTTCCCATTTGAACTCTTTATTTGTCTCCGCTCCAGCCCCCGCCTCTCTCTCTCCCCCCCCCTTTCCCCTTCGCAGCCCCTCCCTCCATTCCCGGGCATCCCTGCGCTGCCAGCCGGGATTTTGCAGTGGGAAATCGCCGGTGGGGATCCGCCATCCCCTGTAAAAGATGTTTTCAGGGAGCGTTTAGTGGCTCGTCCTCCAAAAAAACCAAAAAATATTGGGGTTTGGGGAGGTTTGGGTGTTGCTGCGAGAGCCGGTCCCTGTGTCCGGGTTCGGGGGCGTTTTGGTGGTGGCAGGAATATTTGCTGGGATGGGAAGCGCTGGCGTGGAGATTCCATAGAATCCCAGAATGGTTTGGGTTGAAGGGACTTGAGGATCGTTTTGTTCCCGTGGGCACCTTCCACCATCCCGGGTTGCTCCAACCTGGCCTTGGACACTTCCAGGGATCCAGGGGCAGCCACAGCTTCTCTGCCCAACCTGGGCCGGTGTTTTATCACCCTCACAGCCAGGAATTCCTTCCCAATATCCCATCCAAATCTTCACTTTTTCCAGTGGGAAGCCATTCCCTGTGTGCTGTCCCTCCATGCCTTGTCCCCAGTCCCTCTCCAGCTCTCCTGGAGCCCCTTCAGGCCCTGCCAGGGGCTCTCAGCTCTCCCTGGAGCCTTCTCTTCTCCAGGGGAACCCCCCCAGCTCTCCCAGCCTGGCTCCAGAGCAGAGGGGCTCCAGCCCTGGCAGCAGCTCCGGGGCCTCCTCTGGACTCTCTCCAGCAGCTCCACGTCCTTGTGCTGTTGTTCCCAGGGCTGGAGCAGCTCTGCAGGGGGGTCTCAGCTGAGACAGGGGCAGAGGGGCAGAATCCCCCCCTACCCTGCTGCCCACGCTGGGGGATCAGCCCAGGGCACGGGGATTTTTTGGGATGCCAGCACATGTGGCCGGAGCATCTCCAGCCTTTCATCCACCAGCACATTTGAGGTGCTGGATCCCCAATTCTATCTCATCCTTCATCCCTTCCCTTCAATCCCAGGGCTCTTTGTGCAGTTGCTCCCACTCTGGATTTCAGCACCATCAGAAAATGAATCCAAAGAGCCAACGAGCCTTGGGGGAGATGATCCCAGACCCTGCTGCCATCCTGGCTCAGCATCCCATGAAAATCCACTTTCTTTGCAACCCCAACAAGGTGCTTTTCCCATCCCTAGGAAGGGTCAGCTCCAGGTTGGGAAGCTCCCGGGGTGAGCAGCACCAGGCACTGATGGTCCCACCAGGATGGAGAGCAGCATTTTGCACCAAAAGTGAGGCAAAAGAGCAAAATCATGTCATTTCTATTATTTTCCAACTTCTTCCCAGGAAGGGAGCTCGCTTAGATGGGATCCCACATCCAGCATGTCATTGCAATGGGATTTAGGGAAGTATTAGAGTGATTTGGGAGAGGGAAATGCCATGGAGGAGGAGGAGGAAGGAAAAATTGAAGTTAGGCAAAAATTGCAGAAAGTGTTAAGGGAGAAATTAAAGGGGAAAAAATAAAATAAAGAAAAAATTAAAGTTGAAAGAAAAATTAAAATAAAGCAAAAATGAATGGTGAAGGAAATATTAAAATAAAGCAAAAATTAATCATAGAATCACAGAATATGTGGCAGGGAATATTAAAACTGAAGGAAAAATTAAAGTTAAAGAAAAAAAATTAAGGTTAAAGCAGAAAAATTAAGGTTAGAGCAAAAATTAAAGTTGAAGGAAATATTGAATTGGAAGGGAAAAATTCAAGCTAAAAATTAAAGTTGGAGCAAAATTCCACCCAGCCCAGGACGGTGCAAAGGATCCCCGTGTTCCCTTCGATTCCAGAGTGAAATAAAAAACGTAATAATTGATTTCAGGGGTAATTAAAAAACCTCTTTATGCCTCAGAATGCAGAGATGTCAGCGAAATAAAAGAGTTGAATGAATAAGAGAGAAATAAATGGGAGCGGGGCAGGGAAGGGAGATGGATAAAAAAAAATCCCAATTATGAAGGTAACGGATGGGAAGTGGCAGAGAGGAGGAGATGTTGCGAGAGGAGAGATAATCAGAGCATAAAAAAAAATGTGGAAAAACAATCAAAAGAAGGGAAAATCAAAAGCAGATGCTGAAGAGGGATAAGGGGCGGCCGGCGGAGCGGGAACGGGCGCCGGACCGGAGGGATAATTGGATTTGATTTCGTCTCGGGGGCGATAAGAAGTTCCCAGTGTAGGGTTTTTTTTATTCCCGTCTGAAGCATATTTTAATGGGAGATTTGAATATAGCTGGGGCAGAGCATCCCGACGGAAAAAAACGCAGGATTTTCCACAGTTTATCCCCTCGCTCGGGGGGCTTTCTGGGGCAGTTCCCGCACTCGGCAGCTTCGTTCCCGTGAGCAGCCTCAGGAGCCCCCAAAAGCAAGGGAAGGGGGCGCAGGAATCACGGATCATGGAATTGGTTTGGGTTGGAAGGGACCTCAAAGACCGTTTAGTCCCCGCGTCCCCGCGGCCGAGCGGAACGGGCGCCTCGGGCCCCGGGAGCTCCGGGAACACGGAGCGGGAGCCGGGAGAGGGAGATGGGAGCGATAGGGCAGAGCGGGCGCTGACCCGGGACGGCCCCGGACATCCCTTATCACGGCGGGATCAGCGCTCCAGGCCCGGCGCCCGGCACGGCTCCGCGCCCTGACCTTGCTCCAGGGACCGGGAATGGGATCGACTTATGGGGTCAGGGAGCGGGTTTAATTAGGATTGGGGCCACTGGGGGTGTGTTGGTGTGTCCCACACCCCGCTCCGGGCTGGGTGTGAGGTGGAGCTCGGAGTGGGGAAAGGGGGTGTGCGGCTCGATGCCGTTGGGAATAATCCTGTTGGGATTGCGGGAATCTGCTCCTGTGCGTGTGAGGTCATGGGAGAATGGCACGCGAGGGGATCTCCGAAGCCCCCAGGTTTGGGGGGATTCGGGGGGGGCTCCAGCAGCCAGAGGAGAACACACAGGTTGGAATGTGCAGTGGGTGTTGGTGCGGGCACAGACACGCCGGGGGGTGGAATCACCTGGGCATGGACACACCGGGGTGTGGAAACAGCTGGGCATGGACACACCTGGGCGTGGACACACCTGGATGTGGATACAGCTGGGCACAGACGCACCAGGGTGTGGCATCACCTGGACATGGACACATCTGGGCATGGACACAGCTGGGTGTGGACACACCTGGGCATGGACACATGTGTTTGTGTGTGTTCCTTTATGTGCATGGACACACCTGAGCATGGACACACGTGTGTGTGTGTGTGTGTTCCTTTATGTGCATGGAGATATCTGGGCACGGACACATCTGGGCATGGACACACCTGGGTGTGGACACACCAGGGTGTAGAAACACCTGGATGTGGACGCACCTGGGCATGGACACATGTGTGTGTGTGTGTGTGTGTGTGTGTTCCTCCATGTGCACGGACTCACCTGGGCATGGACATATCTGGGCATGGACACACCTGGGCATGGACACACGTGTGTGTGTGTATGTGTGTGTTTCTTTATGTGCATGGACATACCTGGGCATGGACACACCTGGGCTTGGACACATCTGGACATGGACACGTGTGTGTGTGTGTGCGTTTCTTTATGTGCATGGACTCACGGGCTGTGGACACACCTGGGGCACAGGTGAGACCCTCAAACGGCCCCCCCGGGGTTGGGCGTGGCCCGCCCTGCTCTGACCACTCCCCCCAACAACTCTGACCCCGCCCCCAGACGGCTGACCACGCCCCCGGTTTTGACCACGCCCCCGCCGTCTAGATGTGTCGGAGGTGGGTGCGCGAAGGGGGCGGGGCCGACGCGGATCGTAGGCGGGGTTAACACCGGGCGTGGAGGAGGCGGGGCCAAGGCCGGTCATGGGCGGAGCCGGAGCGGACAGGGGCGTGGCTAGCGCCAGGTGGGGCGGGGTCAAACCCTGTCGGGGGCGTGACCAGCCCTGGGAGCGGGGGGCGTGGCCAGCGCGATGGAGGCGTGGCCAGGGATTACGGGGCGCGGCTCAGTGCCCGTTGTGGGCGGGGCCTGACCGTTGTGGGCGGGGCCGGGGCGGGGGCGGTGTCCCTCTCGCTGCGGCAGCGGCGGCTCCGAGCGGGGCCCGGCGCGGCCCTGCCCGCTTTTCCCGGCTCTTCCCCGCCCGTTCCCGGCCGTTCCCCCGGCTCCCCCCGGGCCGGCCATGGCGCTGCTGCGGGCGGCCGCGCTGCCGGCCGAGGGCGGCCCGGCCTGGCTGCCCACGCACGTCCAGGTGACGGTGGTGCGGGCCCGCGGGCTGCGCTGCAAGGGCGGCACCGGCAAAGGCAAAGCGGGCGGCAGCGACGCGTACACCGTGATCCAGCTGGGCCGCGAGAAGTACAGCACCTCGGTGGCCGAGAAGAGCGGCGGCAGCCCCGAGTGGAGGGAGGAATGTGCCTTCGAGCTGCCCCCCGAGCCCGGGCCCCGCGCCGGGCTGGTGCTCACCGTGATGCACCGGGCGCTGGTGGGCATGGACCGATTCCTGGGACAGGCCGTGGTGCCCCTGGAGCCCGCCCGGCAGCGCGGGAGGGAGCCCGACGAGCGGTGAGTGCGGCCGGGGGGGCACAGCCCGGGGGGGGGGGTATGGGGTGGCCCTGGGTGGGTGTCCTGGGGTCACTGGCTACCCCAGGGTGGGCATCATGGGGTCCTTGTCTATCCCAGGGTGGTGTCACGGCACCCCTGGGTGCCCCTGGATGGATGTCATGGGGTCCTTGTGCACCCCAGAGTGTGTGTCATGGGGTCCCTGGGTACCCCGTGGGCGTCATGGAGTCCCTGTGCTTGCCAGGATGGGCACATGGAATCCCTGTGTACCCTGGCGTGGGTGTCATGGGGTCCCTGTGGTCCCAGGGTGGTGTCATGGCATCCCTGGATTCTCCAGGATGGGTGTTGTGGGGTCCTTGTGTGCCCTGGGCAGATGTCTTGGGGTCCCTGTGTTCCCCAGGACAGGTATCTTGGGGTCCCTGGGTACCTCAGGATGGGCATCAGGAGGCCACTGTGTGCCCTGGATGGGTGTCAGGGGGTCACTGTGTGCCCTGGATGGGTGTCAGGGGGTCACTGTGTGCCCCAGGGTGGACACATGGAATCCCTGCATGCCATGGGATGGCTGTCATTGGATCACTGTGTGGCCCAGGATGGGCGTTGTGGGGTCCCTGGGTACCCCAGGGTGGGTGTCCTGGGGTCCCTGTGTGCCCCAGGATGGGTGCTCGAGGAGGAAGGGCAGCACAGGACCCATGGACACCCTAAGGAGGGTGTCACAGGGATTGGGGTGTGATGGGGTCCAGGGAAGGCCTTTCCAAGAGGTCATCTGCCATCCATGGGCTGTGCATCCACCGGGAAGGGTTGTCACTGGGAAGGGTGTCCCAGAGGGTGGGGTGGGGTCTGTGTGTCACCCAGGAAGGACATTGCAGGACACGGGGTGTCACAGGGCCCGTGGATGCTCCAGGAAGGACGTTGTGGGGGATGTAGGACATCACGTGTGCTCCAGGAAGGATGTGGTGGAGGATGGGATGGCTCAGGGCCCCTCCATCCCCCCTGGAAGGGAGACAAGGCACTGCAGGATCCATCCTCCCCCCAGGCAGGGGGGTCCAGGGGATGAGATGCCCCAAGGTCCCTCTGCATCCCGTGGGGGTTTTCCAGGGATCTGTCTCCTGGGAAGCCGTGGCACAGCTGCAGGTCGTGGTTTGTCCCCCCCAGCTCCGTGGGACCATCGGTGTCACCTCCCAGTTTGGGGGTCTGCACCCCTCCAGCATAAATCCCTGTATGTGTGTGAATTCCTCATCTTCCTCCTTCCCCCAGAAGGGTTTAAAACAATCATAACGTTTCCCGAGCCTTTGCCAAGCACAGAAATGCAGGAATGTGGCCGAAATTCCTTTAGGGAAGAAGTTTTTAGGGGCTTTGTTCCGGGCGGACCTGGCTGGGCTGTGCCTCCGGGAGTGTCCCCCCTGCTCCCTGGCCCCCTGGATCCCGGGAATTCAGCTGGATTGCTGCCCGAAGCTGCGGGCTTGGAGAGGGACCTCCCTCACCCCCCTACCCGGGGCAGCGGAGGGAGTGGGATTGGAGTGAAAAGGGGCTGGAAAAAACTTTTCCCGTGGAGAAAACGCGGCTCCGCAGCCCTTGGAGATTCCTGATTTGCCCTAAAATGGGAGCGTGGGGAAGGAGGAGCGGTGACTAACCCCGGAGATGGTGTCTGGGTGTTTCCCCGCCGGCGTTTATTTTGCTTTCCTTAGCAAAATGCCTGGAGAGCGGGCGGTGCTGGGGCTGGATCGGGATTCTTGGGGCCCTAATTGAAACCAGGACGACTCCGGAGAGAGCCACGGCCTGGCAGGAGAGACGAGTGGTTCTGGCACGGGGGGATGTGGAAGAACTCCCCGTCCGTCCTTCCTGTGGTTTTGGGAATGGAGCTGGGATAGGAGCTGGGAGCTCGAGGAAAGCCACGCTCCCAGTGGGAAAAGTTTACAGAGCTGTGCAAAGCAGGGGCCCCAAGGTTTGGGAGGCTGAGCCCATGGACTCGTCTCAAAGGTCTCCAAGGGCGTCAGGGGCTGTTAATCCCATGGGAGCAACGTCCAGTGTGGCTGGACAGCGTGTCACAGCTCCTGGTTATCCTGCATTGGATAGTCCTGGGGGATTTGGGCTGTGAGGCTGGAGATCCCCAGGAATTTTTGAAAAGGCTCCAGGGAGACCTTTCAGCATATTCGAGTTCCCAAAGGGGCTCCAAGAGAGTTGTAGAGGGACTTGGGACAAGGGATGGAAGGACAGGACAAGGGGGAATGGCTTCCCACTGCCAGAGGGCAGGGATAGGTGGGATATTGGGAAGGAATTGCTGGCTGGGAGGGTGGGGAGGCCCTGGCACAGGTTGCCCAGATTCCTGGAAGTGTCCAAGGCCAGGTTGGACAGGGCTTGGAGCAACCTGGGCTAGTGGAAGGTGTCCCTGCCCATGGCAAGGAGTTGGAACTGGATGATTTTTATGGCCCCTTCCAAACCAACCCATTCCATGATTCTCCAGCTGGCTCTCTGTCTCCCTCCCTTCCTGCAGCTTTGCTTGCATAAGGAAAATTTACTTCCCCTTGCAGTATTTGGGATCACAAGAGCTTTGAAGGCTCTTTATCTTCACCCTTGGCCCCTGAGGATGGAAGTGAGCACAGAAAACATGGAGAGCTCTCACCCTGTGCCAGGAGCATCTCTGCTCGCTCCAAGCCCGGAGCTGGAAGGTGTCCCCAGGGTGGGTGACAGCTTTGCAGCGTGGAAGAAGCTGCATTTTTTTTTAGAGAGAGGAATCCCAAGAGCTGGAGCTTGTCCAGCCAGGTGGGAGAAGGATCGTGGGGAGTCCGGGAGCCACCGGAGCTTCCAACCGGCTCCTGACGTCTGGTGTGGCCCCCGTTGCAAACAACTTTTGTTTAGGAGGAAATTTTTTAGTCCTAGATGAAAAAAGAGCAAAACAAACAGAGGCTCCCACCCTCCTGGCCCAGGCCTGTGCCCTGGAGATAACCGGGGGGGGGTGGTGGGAGTTGGGGCTGTGCCAGGCGCTGCTTTTTGGGATCCCGTCTCCGGCCCTCACTCCTGGGCACAAACCCGCTGCCAGCTGGGATGGGATCCTGCCTAAAAAAGGCCTCCATTGTCAGTGTGTTGACCTTGCTCTCGTTTTCCTGCTGATTTTTTATTGCATGGAAACTTCACCGGTGGATAATTATGATCCTTGTTTTCGGCTCGGTGGAAAATGTTCCGTCAAAACTTGGACTCTTCTCCGGGAACGCGCCGGTGGCCGGGGGTGTTGATGAGCTGCTTTGTCCGGCTCAGTTCTCGGTCGTTTCAGTGTTTTGCCGGAAGAAAATCAACTCCTGGAGTTGCACAAGAGCAGCCTGAGAGCTCCCGTGGCCTTTTTGGGCATCCCAAGGCTTGTCCCACGCTCCGGCAGCTCCAGGGATTGGGCTTGGCAGGCAGAGCAGGGGCTGAGGATCCCGTCATTTCTCCCTTTCCACTTGAGCCATCCCACATCCAAAAAGCCCTGTGCCTGGGCAGGATGCTCCTGGTCTTCACCTCCCCCTCCCAGGACTCGGTCCCTGCAGCTCTCTGTGCTGCTTCATTTTTTGGGAAGTCAAAAAAAACGTGGCAGGTGGTGATTCCCTCCCAAAGCAGGGCCCAGCCCAGAAGAAGAGGGATTTTTTGGGTACTCACAAGGCAGCTGTTGCTTCTGCTTCCTGACATCCAGGAAATGCCCTTGGAGTCTCCCAAAGGGTCTCCCTCCTGTTTCCCTGTGATGTGGCAGCAAGACAGGGACTGTCACCTCCATGTCCACAACATCAGCAGGAATCTGGGGAGGCTGGAAATGCATCCAGCAAAAAACAAGCTTCCATCTGACACCCATCAGGCTGTGTTTTCATTAAGTCATGGAATGGTTTGGGTTGGAAGGGGCCTTAAAGATCATCTTGTTCCAGACCCTGCCGTGGGCAGGGACACCTTCCACTAGCCCAGGGTGCTCGAGCCTGGCCTTGGACACTTCCAGGGATCCAGGGGCAGCCACAGCTTCTCTGCCCAACCTGGGACAGGGCCTCAACACCTTCCCAGCCAACAATTCCTTCCCAATATCCCATCTAACCCTGCCCTCTGACAGTGGGAAGCTATTTCCCCTTGTCCTGTCCTTCCACCCCTTGTCCCCAGTCCCTCTCTGAGGCACTTGGAGACCTTTTCCCCTTGGCCAAGGTGTCACATCCCTTGGGTGGGGTCTCAGCACTGAGGGGGGTAGGAGGTACCTGGAAACACCTGCAGGGTTGGACCCCGGATCTCTCTGTGTGGGGACCCAAAATATCCTTGATTTTACTGCCTGGGCTGTGGTGGGAAGGAGCAGTGGGCATCCAGGGCTTCCTCGGCTGGCGGAAGAAAACCCCAACTGTCATTCCTTCCTTTCTCCCTCTTGGAAATACCGTTTTCCATTTGCCTGCTGTCCCTAAGACCTCCCAGCCCCTCAGAAATGGGAAAGGTTGACGCCGTGAGTCTGCTGGCCGTGCAAACACCGGGCTGCTGGAGCAAAATCCAAGGCTTTCCAGCAGTGGGATCTCGTGTTGAAGGGGATGATGATAAGTGTGGCAGGAGTCATGATTCCTGGCTCTGGTGTTTTCCTGCAGTGCCTTGCAGTCATTCTCTGGTTGCTGCCTTGGATCAGGAACGACGGCAGCGCGTGGCCGTCGGCGTCTCTGCGACAGGGAAGTTGCCTTGGGAAGTTGTTCCCCCTGCAAAATTAGCTCAGCTCCGAGTTCCCCAAAGCCCTTCCGTGCTTCACTTCCCTTTACTTGTTCCTGTTCCTCCCCAGCTGTGGAGGGGGAGCCTGGGCTTGTGTGGAGCCGCAGCATCTCCACCCTGGCAGCAGGAGTGGGACAATCTCCTCCCGCTCCATCAGCAAAGGAGTTTCCCTCTGGATGCTGAACTTCTCCAGCCAAGGTCCTTGAGGCTACCAGGGCTTTTCCTGCTCCGTGCCATGATGGAGCTCTTTTGGGCTGAGGCTCAGTGGAGAAGAGACAGGGAATTCCTTGGGTTTGGGGGGAAGATGTCATGGAGACAGGCCGAGATGGCAGAGAAGGAGTTTGTGAGTCCCATCACTGCCTGGAGCTCTGTGGCTTGGCATGGAGAGGGAGAAGCAGCTGAGGGGAAGGAAAGGGCTGATCCAGAGGCACATCCAAGGCTGATCTGGAAAGTCAGTAATGGGTGCTGTCCATCTGCTCAGCAGTATGGGGGACTTTGGAGGCTCCCAAACTCCCTCAAGACCAAGGGATGATCCCCAAATTCACCAGGCACTTTTCCCTCCCCCTCTGTAGCGGGACCCATCACATCCCCTCCTTGCTGTGGCCAGTGCTTTCCCTGGCACTGTCCTTGTGCTTTCCCAGGGATAGATCCACCCTAATCTCCTCCTCCAGCCCCTCTGGACCTGTGTCAGCCTGTGCTGTGCTTGTGGCCACCTCCCTCCCTCATCAAATTAAAGGCAGGAGCTCATTAGCAGTGGAGCCCTTCGGGGCTGTGGCATCTCTGGGATGTGGTGCTTGTTGTCATTCCCATCTCTGACATATCTGGGATGCTTGTTGTCATTCCCATTGCGGCTTTGGCTCCTCCTGCATCTCCCAGGGGAGACTTTTCACACCCTTTCTGCTCCCAGTCGGGCACCAGCTGAGGCCAAAGTGCTGCAGTTGTGTCCTTGGCACGTCTGTCCTTAAGCCTGGGAGAGGAAGAGCCCTGGCAGGGGGTGGGGAGGAAATCGCTGCTCCGTGATGGATTCGGGATGGAAAGTTTTAATCCAAGGGCAAGGAGGAGCCCTTTTCCCTGGGGGCTGCCATCAGAGGTGCCAATGAAGGTCTTGGAGGTGGCCCAGGAGCAGCAGGGAGCTCCCTGGAGGCCCTGAGCTGTGATGAAACCCGTGTTTTGGGGCTGGAAACGCAGCTCTGGGGGGGGTTGTTGTGTCTCCTCTGAGCCAGGAAACACCCTGGAGTGTTGAAATCAGGGGGAGGAGAGGGTCAGTGCTGCCAAAAATCAGGTCAGGATGCTCTGTGTGCTGTGGGAGGGCAGCCAGGCCTCGGGATAACGTCCTTGGTGGCCGGCTGGTCCCAAGCAAGTGTTTCCCCCCAGTTGTGACCCCCAAGGTGCTTCTTGGGGCTTAATTTTCCTCCTGCCTGCCCAGTTAACCCCATTTTCACCCATTTCCACTGCTGGTTTAAGGAGTTTAAGGTCCTTGCTCTGTCCTGCTCCGAGTAAACTCTGATTTTTCTTGTTTTTTAAAAGATATTGGAGTGGTTTGATCCCAAGTCTGGCATCTTGGGTTTGGTCTGTCGGTGGCCTGTCGCCCTCCATCATCTTAAAACCCCAAAAAGCTGCAGATTCAGGCTTTTTCCTCTGTTTCACACTAATTTTCAGGGCCCTGGTTTCCTCCAGCTGCAAAAAAACCTTCAGTCAGCTCGGAAAACACCTCAATCCTGTCGGAACAAAGCTCCAGACGCTGGGGTGGAACCGGTGCTGTTGCTTGTGCTGAGTTCAGCTGGTGCTTCAGGAGACTCCAAGGGGATTCCCTCCCTTCCCTACTGGCAAAGTGCCAGTCTTTGGTGCCCAGGAATGCAGGGTGGGCTCTGCTCTCTGCCCCTCTCGCCCTCCAAGGGATGGCTCAAAAGCAGGAGAGGAGTTTTTGGGGGATGCTCCTCGTGATTCCCCAGGGAATCTTCTCGGGGGTAGAGGAGTCCAGGAAAAACCTGGCATCCTCTCCACACGTGGTGTGTCAGGTGAAAATGGCCTTTAAGCCTTTGCTGCTGGGTCTCTTCCCACCCTGGAGCTTGTTGGAGCCTGCCCTTGGCACAGGTGTGCACATTCCTGCCCTGGGAATTTGCTTGCCCTGGCTGGGACACAGGGTTTGGCTTCCGGGATAGGGGTTTGGGGACTCCATCCCTGGGGCAGCATCCCGTGGATCCAAGTGTCTAAGCAGCTGCTGGGCTCAAAATTCCTTCCATTTTCCCTTTTCCCCCCTTTTTTGTGTCCGTGACTCATTCCCAGGAGCCCGTTGATGTGACAGATGGACAATCCACGCATGACCTGTTGCCAGAGCGGGTGTAGCCGGTATTTTAAGTTCCTTGGAGCCCTTGGGCTTGGTGTCCCTTTGGAGAACCGGCATTCCCAAGCCTCCCGTTGCCTCTGGGAACCGGGTTCTCCGTACAAACCCTGCCGTGATGCTTTTCCCAGCTGGAAGTAGGAAAGGATTTGCAGCAAAAAACCGTGTTTCTCCTGCCCATCCCGTGCACGTTGAGGTGCTCTAGGGGAACCTGTGGAGCAGCTCCTTGTGCTTTGCAGTCCTGCAAAATCAGCTCCGGGCTTGGCTTTTTTTTTTTTTAACCTTGGAATCTCGTGCAGCAGGTGATTGGATCACCCTCTCCCATCCTCACATGGGGACCTTGTCCCCGTGTCTTGTGGTGCTCGGGAAGTTCACGTCACTTGGTGACCCCAAACGTGGTTTGTTGGCTTGTTGGCAGCTGGAAAAACATGGGAAAACACAAACCTTGGATGCTCTGGAGTGGATAAATGCAGCTGGAGTGATCTCCTCCTGACTCCTGCTAGTACTGACTCCTCCTAGTACCACTTATAAATATTCCATGCTCCATTTTACAGCTCCTTAAATCTTCCCTCCTCCCCTCTTCCCTTCCTGTGCTGGAGAGAGGAAAAGCCTTGGATTTTCTCAGCCCAGAGTGGTTTGAGGTGAAGTTACTGCCCATGTTGTCATGTCCTGGTGGCTGAGAGCTCTTCTCCATCCCTGGTGTCTGTCCTGACCCAAAAATTGTCCCCCTCTGTGCCATCACATCCCCCTGTTTGCCTCTGCCAGCCGGCACAGGGGCTGTAGGGACAGATTTAGGAACAGTGGGGTGGTTGGGAAGCATCCTCTATCTCCTTGGAGTACAGGGACAAGGAAACAACTCCTCTGGGGGCTCTGTGGGTCACCCCAGTCCCCCCATAGCCAGGGAGGGAGTCCTGTGGGCCATTCCATGCGGGAATGAGGATGCTCAGGACCTTGCCAGGATGGACCTTGTCCATGGAGCACTGAGGTGCTGCAGGATCCGTGCATGAGGTGCCATGAGCTTGGACACAAGCAGGGCTGGGGTTATTCCTGGTTTTCAGGCCGTTCCCTGCCACTGAGTCCCACTGGAGTGACACTATCCCTGTTCCCGGCCCGTGAGCCGTGGGATGAGCCTTTCAGTGTGGGTCGGTGGTGGGATCTTCTCCCCCTGGGTTCCTGGTTGTCCCAGTGGGCTACATCCTGTTCCACCCCTCACCACACCTTCATTCCTGAGGAATTCCATTTAGGCAGCACCTCTGGAGCTGGCAGTGCCAAAGCTGGAGCCCGTTAGAGGGGCAGGGCAGAGCTGTTTCGTGGAGTTGTGTAATGAGCTCAGGGTGGAGGGGGGTTGGTTTCTGCGAGTTCTGTTTTCGAGCACTTCTCGGAAGGATGGAGAGATGAACTTCCCACCTCAGCTGCTCCATCTGCAGGGGAGGGAATCAGCCCTGTGTTTATTTTTCCAGCTGTGCTTTTAGCAGCTCCCAGGGCTCACCTGGCAAAACCAGCCGTCCAAAACCGACCCGAAAACCGACGCTGCGGAAAAGCTGCCGGCGGGGGAAGGAACACGGAGCCAGACAAAGAAAAGCACAAAATTCCCCGGGGTTGGGTTGTTTTCCACCCCTGTGCTTCCCTTCCCAGGCAGGTGAGCTCCAACTCTTGGCTCACCAAAATCTTCTTTGCTGTGTTCTCGAGGGGGTTGTGCCAAGAGGAGCCAACGTTCTTGTTTTCCTTGGATCGTCTTTTCTGTGCTCGGAGCTGCTCTGTCACTGTAGCAGCCCAAATAATCCTTAATTTAAGACTTGGGGCTCTTCTCTCCATCTCCAGCCAGGCTGACCTTGTTGCAGGGATGAATCAGCAGTAAATGTCAGGCTGGTGTGATCAGGGAAGAGGCTTTGGCTCCGTGTTGGGATGTGTCTGTCTCCAAAGTGCAGTTCAGGCGGATGAGTTGGGCAGGGCAGGAGAATTCCTGCTCAATTTGAGACAAACCTCGACCACCCTGGCAGTGCTCAGTGGTTTTGGGAGGCTTTTGGGAAGCACCTGATGGTTGAAGTGCTCCAGAAACACTCCAGCTGTGCATCCCTAAGGGACTTAATTTCCCAAGGAAGTGCTGGTAAAGCACTGGGACCAGTTTGAGAGTGAAACTGGAGACCTTTGTGCTCAGGGTGTGTTGAGCAGCTCCGGTGGGGCGAGGTAGGATCAGCTGAGCTGGAAGTTGGGCAGGGATCTCTTGGGGACCCCAGCTGGAGTCATGGGAGAGCAAAGGTGGTTCTTGGAAGGACCCATGTTCTCCCTGGAAGTGGAGCAGGATGGTGCCCGTGGCAGCTCTGAGAGTCGTGTTGTGTGCAACGCGTTGCTTGTCTGATCTAATCCCGGCATCCATTGGTATTCCCAAACCAGTGAAATGAGCTTGGATCACTCCAGGGCTTTGTCATGCTGATCCCTGAAACTGCTGATGGGCTGGAGGCCTTGGCTTTGTGCTTGGTTTTGTGCTGAGGGAGTTGTTTGGTCAGGAGGAGGGTGTGGAAAGGTGATGGAAAACCTCGGATCACGGGCAGCGTTGTCGTTCCATTGGGGTTGGCTCAGTACCCTGGTCATCCCAGCAGGTTATCCTCCCATCCCGGGAGGTTCTGGCATTGGCTCTATGTCCTGGTCATCCCAGGAGCTTGTCTTCCCATCCCAGGAGGTTTTGGGGTTGTCTCTGTGTCCTGGTCATCCCAGGAGCTTGTCCTCCCATCCCAGGAGGTTTTGGGGTTTCACTGTGTGTCCTGGTCATCCCAGGAGCTTGTCCTCCCATCCCAGCAGGTTTTGGGGTTTCACTGTGTGTCCTGGTCATCCCAGGAGCTTGTCCTCCCATCCCAGGAGGTTTTGGGGTTTCACTGTGTGTCCTGGTCATCCCAGGAGCTTGTCCTCCCATCCCAGGAGGTTTTGGGGTTTCACTGTGTGTCCTGGTCATCCCAGGAGCTTGTCCTCCCATCCCAGGAGGTTCTGGTGTTGGCTCTGTGTCCTGGTCATCCCAGCAGCTTGTCCTCCCATCCCAGTAGGTGTTGGGGTTGTCTCTGTGTCCTGATCATCCCAGGAGCTTGTCCTCCCATCCCAGGATTTGCTGGGTTGTCTCAAACCCAAAGGAATATTCTCATTGACAGGGAGAAAATCATGCCCAAGCCATTCCATGCCCAGCAGAAGGTTCCAAGGAGCGGGGTGTCCCTGTGCTCCCCATAAACTGTCACCTGCAGCCCCAGGGAGGACAAAGAGCAAGGAAAAGAGGATGGTGCTGACCCTGAGCAAATCCATCCTGTCCTCATCCCTCCTTAGCAAACATCCCTACGCTCCTGTTTCCACTCCAGGGTGTTTTTTCCCTTTGCTCAGCACTGGCCACCTTTCCGGTCCGGGATGCTGCTGGAGGATGAGGGGGGAAGCATGTGTTTTTTGGGAAGCTGGAGATACAGCAGTGCTTTGTGTGCAGCTCCCCGTGCCTCCAATTGATCCTGGCAACAGCAAACGTAAAAATAGACGCCGGGTGCCTTCTCCCAAACTTGCCTTTTGGCAGCCACTCCCTTCAAGTCTCCGTGGAAGTGAGTGGGAGGAGGGAGGGAAGGGATTCACTCCGAGTGTCTGGAGGCAGTTGGGATGTGCTGATTAACCAGGGTGACCTAAATGAGTGAGCACAGCCACGGGGTGGGGGCTGGGGAGGCCTCTGCCACACATGGATGCTCACAATCCGTGTTCCCAGCTTCCAAACCCCTTGGAGCACCTCTGGCTTCCCAGGAGCTGCCCCGGAACTCGCAGGGGCCTCCGGGTGCTTCCCGTTTCCGAGGGGTTCTCTGTTTGAGGTTTCCTCTCCCGGCTCCCTGTGATGGGGTGAGTTGCTGTTTCCTTCCCCCTCAGCCATCCCCGGGGCCTGGGGGCCTCTCCAGCCCCTTCCCTGCCACAGAATCCGTGGAGGACAGATCCTGGAATCCCCTATTTTGGGAGGATTCACCTCCAGCATGGTGCAACACTGCACCGAGGTGCTGGATCCAGGGAGTGTCAGAGGGAAGAATACACATTTTTTTAGGGAAAGCTAATTTCCTGAGCCTATGGTTTGTGTCTCCAGGCTGAATTCCCTGGATGTGTCCCATTGGAGATGTCCCTGAGCACACCTGGCTCTCCACGTGTCCAGGGCTGAGGTGTCTCAGCAGGAGCATCACTGATGATCCAGCAGTAGCTCACGGGGGAAGGAGCAGTTCTCCACAGAGCAGAAGGATGTGGATTTAGGACCAGGAGGCTGGGAAGCAGCTGGATTCATCCTCTGGGGTGCCCCTTTCCAGCTGTAGGGAGCAAGGGAAGGAGCACAGACTGGGGGGCCAAGCACATCTCCTTAGGTAGGAGCAATCCTGCTCCCCATCACCACCAGCTCTGGCTCTGGGACAAGACAGCCAGTTTAATTTAATTTTAATCTGATGTTAATCTAACTTTAATTTAATTTTTTTAACTGTCGGGCTGTGCCCCCTCCAAACCTTGTTAAGAACCCTCGGAGCAGGTGGCTGGAGATGAGTTTCTTATCCAGGATGTCCAGGGCAACGAGGAGCTGGATCCAAGCTGGTGCCACCTTCCTCAGGAGAGGCCTCCAAAACACCCCCAAGAAGCAGATCCTTGTGGTCCCATATCCCTGGTGCTGGATGTGCTTGGCACAACTTCCTCCCTCTTCCTGTGCTCCTCCAGCACCTCTTCCAGAGGTTTAACATGACCCAGTTCTGCTATTTCAAGCCTGGAAAAGGGGTTTTGTGGGCAGAACTGGTTTGTTTTTCCAGGTGTATCCTCTGTTCCCATAAAAGAGGTCGTGGCCCCCTTCAAAATGTGACCTTGGGTGGCCCCAATCCAGAAACCCCCAGCCAGGGAAGAAATATGGGAAACCAAGGGCTGTGGGATGAGGTTAATAGTGAAATTATGCTGTGGAATTTTGATTTTTAGCTGAGCTGGGACTCGCAGCCCTCCCCAGGGCCAAGCAGTGTTTGCACCACCCTGTTCCACTGGAACTGATTCATAAAAACCCAGGAACACACGACGTGTGGAACAACTTAATCCTCCCAAACACTCGTCCGGTGCCACAAACTGAGCCTAAAAATAGCCCTGTTGCCTGTTGGAGGTGTAGTCCTGACTGTTTGCCGACTGTGGATGAGGTCTTGGGATCCAAAAATAGCTCCTTAATCCCACGCCAGCACAAGCAGGGGCTTTTCCTTCAACAGATGCTTTTTGGAGCAGCTCAGGCCGAGCCCCCAAATTCCTTTTAATGCCCACAAGATTGGAAGGGTTGGGATGGGAGATGCTGTTCCCTCTCATCATCCTCAGAAGCTCGTGCCTTTCCTTGTGTTAATCCTCCCAGATTCCTCCTATTTTTTTTTTTTCCATGGGATGACATAAGGTGTAAAAACTACTTTTGAGAGTTTTTTGTTGTTTTTCCTGCGAAATGATTCAGCCCCCAAATCTCTCCTTTCCCAGCTGCCAGGCTGCTCCAGCCCTTCCCTCTTGAACTTCTTCCAGCTCTTGAATTCAACTAAACAATATTGGATGTTCCAGGCAGCCTTTTCCCCTCCAATCCTACGGGAAGTGTCCTCCTGACTCACCTGCTCCTTCTCCCTGGCAGTGGATTGGCCCATTCTGGTGTCTTTTTGCTGCTGGTGTTTTGCTCTAAGGGGTTAATGCTGCTTTTTTTTTCCCCATTGATTTTGTTTTTCCTGCCTGCCTGGATATTTTGAAGCTCAAAGCCTGGGTACTGAAAATTGTGCAGTGGGAATCCTGTGGGATGGGATAAGGGAGTGGTGGGAACAGGAATGCACTCACTGGGGATTTAATTTTGTGTGTGTTCCCAGCAAAGTTCCAGGCTCTGTCCTTCCTGCATTTTGAATTAATTGGTGAAGGACCTGGGTGCTTCCAGCTGTGCACTTGGAATATTTATCAGGGAATTAGGGGGTCTGTGCTCCATTCACAGAATGGTTTGGGTTTGGGTGACCTTAAAGTTCACCTTGTTCCACCCCTGCCGTGGGCAGGGACACCTTCCACTAGCCCAGGTTGCTCCAAACCCCATCCAACCTGTTCTTGGACAATTCCAGGGAATGGTGTAGCCTTCCCAGGCTTCTCAGCTCCTCCCTTCATCCAGGATGTGATAAATTCCCCGGCAGCAATAGGGAAACTTCTGGAGAACACAATTATACTTCTCTCCTTGCCCTGGTGATTTCAGCCTGGTCACACCCACCTCCATCCCAGCACGTTTTCCTTCCCTATTGTTTTTTTTTCTTCTCAGTGATTTTGCTCTCCAAGTGGATGTAAAACACCACTGGGATATTTTATTTTCTGGGAAAATGTTAACCCAGGTCCAGAAATGTCTTCCAGCTCCCATTGCTGTGTCTTTCACCCAGGATGGACAACGTGGAGAAATAGGGTCTGTCCTGAACCTACAGCTTTCCTTGGGCCTTGTTAAGGGGAATTTTAATCATACATTCATCTTTTAATATTTTGATTTGGGAGGGAGCAGAGCTACCAGGGCAGTGGCTGTGCTGGAGACCTGCTCATCCTGCTGCAGCTGCCCTGGAAAGCAGCACCTGGAATGGGGCAGAAAGATGGAGCATCCTGTGGGAGAAGGGAGCGAAGGACCGCTGGGTTGGCAGAGATTTTTGGGAAGAAACTGTTCCCTTGTGGCCTGTGTTTGGTGCTGCCCCATCCAAACATGGAAATAGAGAACTAGAAGGTGGCTCTGGGCATGTCTTGCTGTGGTGTCCTCTCTCCCACCTTTCATTCCCACTGGCAGGAAGCAAGACTCCTCTCCCAGAGGTTGCTCCGTGCCCTTCCCGTGGAAGGATTGGGACCTAAATGGAGGTTGGGATTATTTTTGCCTTGTGCAGTGGATGGTTTGGAGGCTTTCCCCATGTTCCTGCCGTGCAGAGCTCTGGAGCACAGTCCATATTCCAGGTTTTGTGGGGGGCAGGACAGCGGGAAGCATCCCAGGGATCCCGCTGTGGAGTCAGTGGGAGCCTCTGAGGTGGTGGACATGGCCAACATCTCCTTCTGGAGCTCTCACCAGGCAGGAGAATTCCATCAGCCAGCTGTGGGAATGCAGATATTTCCCGAAAATCAGTAACCTGGGTAGAGTTGGGTTGAGTAGTTGCTTCACAGAAGGTTCTCCTTCCCATAAAGGACTCCCAGGATTCACCATCCTCGAAGCACTTGATGCAAGGACACTTTGAGTCAAACCTGAGCACCTTTATTTTGGGTGAGACACAGAAGGTCTGGCAGAAAGTTATTTTGATGGATGTCGTTGGGAGCCTTTGCCATTCCGGGTCTGCCTGGAGGATTTGTTGAGTCACCGGCTCTGGAATATTTCATCCAGGAGCACAAAGCGCCGTCGGCTTTTTCTTTCCAACCTGAGCTCGCAGCAACCTGACAAGTGACCCTACAAAAATTGGGCCACTGGTAGCATTCCCTGGAAAAGCACAGTGGTGTCTGACAGCAAGGTGGCGTTTTCCAGGTTATTTAGTGGAAGGACAGTGTTTAGGACAAGGGCAGGGATGGAGATGGAGCTCTTACAATGTGGTTGAGGGGTGTCTCTGACTCGGGTTTTAGGTGGTACCTGGGACTCTTAGAACAGAATCATGGAATCATTAAGGTTGGAAAAGCCCTCCAAGATCATGGAGTCCAACCTGTGACTGATCCCCACCTTGTCACCCAACCCAGAGCACTGAGTGCCATGTCCAGTTGTTCCTTGGACACCTCCAGGGGTGGGGACTCCACCACCTCCCAGGGCATCCCCTTCCAATGTTTAACAACCCTTTCCATGAAGAAACTCGTGCTAGATAGCACTGGTGCCTTCTCCCACCCCAGCAGCATCTTCTCCAGAGTTTTCCTGGCTTGTGACTCTTGGAAATGACAGAGGCACCTTTCCTTTTCTTTCCTCTCTGGCTCCAGGTGGCACAAGCTGCACTCCAAGGCCGGGAAGAAGGAGAAGGAGCGGGGTGAGATCCTGGTGAGCATCCAGTTCACACGGAACAACCTCACGGCCAGCATGTTCGACCTGTCCATGAAGGATAAACCACGGTCACCCTTCGGGAAGCTGAAGGACAAGGTGACAGGCAAGAAGAAATACGACCTGGAGTCGGCCTCTGCCATCATCCCCAGCAGCCTGGGCGGCCTGGACGTGGAGGATGACTACGAAATGGGGGGCAAGAAGGCCAAAGTCAAGGGCTTTTTCCTGAAGAACAAGCTGCGCAAGTCGTCCCTGACGCAATCCAACACTTCCCTGGGATCCGACAGCACCATCTCCTCTGCCAGCCTAAGCTTGGCAGCAAATGCTCCTGAGGTAACCAAATCCCCGAGCAGACACAGCAGTCTGTCCATGGAGCGCTCTGGTAAGAGGATCATGGATAATCCCTCCCCCCTTTTTTTTTTTTTTCCCCACTCTTTTTTTTCCTTTGTAAAGGACTGTTGAGACTTTCTTGCAAATCTGTTAACTAATTACTGACCTAATCATGGAATCGTAGGAATGTGGGGTTATTTGGGTTGGAAAAGCCCTCTGAGATTGTCAAGTCCAGCACTGCCAAGGCCACCACTGACCCATGTCCCCAGGTGCCACATCCACAGGGATTTTAAATCCCTCCAGGGATGGGGACTCCACCACTGCCCTGGGCAGCTGTGCCAGGGCTGCACAACCATGATGAAATTTTCCCCAGTATCCAACCTGACCCTCCCCTGGAGCAACTTGAGGCCGTTCCCTCTCCTCCTGTCCCTTGTTCCCTGGGAGCAGAGCCCGACCCCCCCCGGCTCCCCCCTCCTGTCAGGGAGTTGCAGAGCCAGAAGGTCCCCCCGAGCCTCCTTTTCTCCAGGCTGAGAATCAACGTCCTGCAAAAACCCTCTGAGATCTTCTGCCTTCTGCCTTTGTGCTCGGCAGGACGGGGAGAAACATCCAAGATTTTGCTTTTCCGTGCCTGGCTCACGTTGATGCTCCCTGTCCTTCCCGCAGCGCCACGAGCTCCCGGGATACGAGGGTTCCTCAGGGCTGTTTCTTCCCACCCCTCAAAGCGGGTCCCTGACACTGGAAGGCCCCAGGAGAGGGCTGGGGGAAGCTGCTGCTGCCCTGCACTGGGTCACTGGTCTAACGAGCCGCCTCCGGCTTGGAGGCAAAGCCGGAGCAGTGCCCAGTTCCCGGTGATTAAAACAATCCGAGCTCTTGGCTCCCGGAGAGCGGCGATTTCCAAACAAAAAAGGCCCTTGTAGGGAATTAATTCTCGCCGTCCCTTGAAAACGAAATATGTCATTAGGTGGTTTAATTGGCTGGCCACAGCCAATTCCCGGATTGGGTGGGAGATGCCGGAGGGTTTTTGCTGGATGACGTTCCCACATGTCGTGTCCGTGGCTGGAGAGCGAGTTGAGACACTGCCCTGATCCCATCATCCTTGGCATGAACCTTCCATCTAATGCCAGTTCCCGTGGCAGGGGCTTGGAACTAGATAATCTGTAAGGTGTTTTCCAACCCAAACCGTTCCATGATCCTATGAAGGAAACATCTCCAGCCAGGAGGGGAGAGCAGCTGGTTGTCACCTCAATCCAGGCAGTCCTTGTCTCTGGGTCCTCCACGATTTTTAACCCCAAAAGTCTGCAGTATCCACAAGGTTGTAGAATCATGGAATTGTTAAGGTTGGAAAAGACCTTTAAGATCCTCAAGTCCAACCCTCAGGGCAGTTGAGAGGGAGATGAAGGCACTGGATTCTCCTGGCTTGTCATACCTGGCTGGTTGGAGCAGAGCTCAGGGCCTTGTCATCTCCTAATCATGCAAACTCCAAAGTCACACAGAAGCATTAAACCCTCTAAGTAGTTTCTGGGGAGTTCCTTGCATCTATTATCCATCTCAGATCCTCTCAGATCCTCTCAGACAAGGGGCTTATGTTACAGAGTCTCCTCTCTGGGTCCTGCAGTGGGAGGTGACGTGCTCAGGGAAAATATTGTGTGTCCTGTATCCCCACTTAGTTGTGTCCCGGGCTCTGCATTTTGAATTTAATTATAATCCAGTGGAGCCCGGGAGCTGGGATGATTTCAAGGCTCTCTTTAGTGTTTGCAGGTAGGAGATAATGCTGCTTGTCACATCCTCACCTCTGTTTTGTGCTCAATCTCCCCCCCCAGTGAAAGACTATTTGCCGTCTCCCAAGCTGACCCACAAGAGAGCGTTCAGCGACGACGTCTCCCAGGTCAGCCCGGTCCTGGAGCCCAAAGCAATCCAAAGCCTGAAGCCAAAGAACGATCCCGTGTCCCGTTCTTCCCTCTGCATCAACGGGAGCCACGTTTACAGCGACGAGCCCGCCCCGAAGAGCCCCGCGCTGGTGCCGCCCGGCTCTGCCCCGCTGCCCGTGCCCGCCGTGCCCAGGAGGCAGGACGAGGGGTTCGGCTTCACCCCGCTCCATCCCGACCCCCACGAGGCGCCCTGGGGGGTCGGCGGCTTCGAGAGGCCTCAGCAGAGGGATGAGCTGAGGTTCATCCCGTCTCCTCCCAGCTTAGCCCTGCAGGAAGAGCTCAAGGTCTCCACGAAGGCCGTCACCCTCAGCAACCACCTGGGCAGAGCCAGGATGGAGGAGAGCAGCCGCCTGGAGAACAAGCCCACCCAAGCCGCGGCACCCGTGGGCTTCTCCTCGGACAAACAGCCCGAGGAGGCGAGGAAGGAAGAGAAGAAACCAAAAGGTGGCTTCTTCCACCACGGGGGCAACCGGAGCGAGGCGGGGAGCAAAGGCCAGGGGGAGAAAGCGGGACCCTCCGTCCAGGCCGCGGCGGCGGGAGACGAGAGGAGTAAGAGCAGCGGCTGGTTTGGTTCAAAGGAGCCCAAAGATTCCCCTCAGAAACCCAGGTCAGTGGAAAGGGGGTGTGGAGATATCCAGGCTGTTGATTCCTGCCCCAAATTCCCGCCTTCAGAGGCTGGGAAACGCTCCCGGGATCAGCGGAGCGCCGGCCCCGCTGCTCGGGCGAGGCCACAGCAGGGAAGAGGCTTCCTTGGTCTTAAATGTCTCAAAGGGAAGGGGATTTTTCCTGGATTCTCTCCTGGCTTCTGCCACAGCCCAACTCTGTTTATCCTTGCGGGATGTGTTTTCCACTCAGGGAGGGAGGGATCCTCTTCGTGGAGAGGTTTCCCTCTGCAGGGTGAGGCTCAGGGTGTGGTCACACCAGGTGTTTCTGTGGCCTTGAAATAAAGGATCATTATCCTTTAATTAGCTGAAAAGGCTTCCCTGGAAGCCAGTGTGGGATGTGGGATATCATGACATGTAATCACATTATTTTTATTAACCTCCCACCCCTTCTGCGTGGTCTGGTCACTTTGATAACTTGAGATATTATTAATAGTCCCAAAGTCACTAATCCCAACCCTGCTCTTTCCTCTTCCCATTCCACCCAGCCTTCCCTTCTTATGAATCTCTAACTGTTCTCGCTTTCTGTGATGATTCATCCCCCCCAAATCCTCAGCCCTGCCTTTGTGGCACACAAAGGGTGATGTTTGTGCTGTTTCTGTGAGGAATTTATCACTTGTGTCCATCCCTGGAGCCCCCAGGAGCTGAGCTGGGAGTCCAGAGGTTTTTTTTCTGACTGTTTTTAACCCATTTCCTCCCTTTCCCTCAAAAAATGGGTTCAAAACAGGCAGAAAAAAATAACCAGGAGTCGAGAGCTGGTTGAATCTACAAGGTTGATTCATTATAGGGATTTTCTAATCTGGGCTGACTTTAACCTAATTTATTGAGCAGAAGGATTTGAATTCAGTCTAAGCCTCCTTTAATGAGGAGGCCACTCGTGGTTTATTCCACCTGAAGAGGCTCCCACATGGGTTAAACCTTTTAGAGGGATGAGCACATCCCTCAGCCTGGCTTCAGGACAGGGGCAACTCCCGAAATTCCTCCTCCAGAATTCCTGCTCTCCTCACCCCACACGAAGCTTTGAGGCTCCACGGGCAGAGCTGGGGAAACTGAGGCAGGTGGGAGCTGCTTCCCTGGGTCAGGAATATTCCATCTCACAGGCCTGAGGCTCTTTCCCCCCAAAACTGTCATGGGAGAGAGAAGGTTGGCACAAAGGGATGGGAAGGACCAGGCAGGATGTGAGAGCTCCGTCCTCAAGCTGCTCCAGCAGTGGGAGATCCTTGGACAGCCATGGCTGCATTCCTATGGATGGGTCTTTCATTCCCCATCCCTGGAAGTGTCCAAGGCCAGGTTGGACGGGGCTTGGAGCAACCTGGGCTAGTGGGAGGTGTCCCTGGTTGGAACGAGATGATCTTTATGGTCCCTTCCTACCCAAACCATGCTGTGATTCCATGATTCCCAGGACGCTTGAAACCCTGGTAGGGATTTGGTGCCACATCCCAGTGCCAGATTTGTGGATGAGCCTAAAGGACATATTTATGGTCTCTGAATCCTGTCATTGAGGAAGGACAGACTATTCCCTCTCAGGATTGTTCTTTTAATTTTTCCATCTAATTTTGGGACAATAAACCTGCTCTTTAAGTCCTAGAATAAAAAAAATCAAGCCATAAGAATCCTGCTGTATCCAGGCAGGGATTCCACAAGCTGCCTGAGCACTGTGAGCATGGGATGGGATGGGAAAGAATGGGATGGAATGGGATGGGAGCTGCCCTCTGCATCTCCCTCTGGAGCCTTTCCCTTGGAAAGTGGGTGAGAAACCAGTGGGTTTCCTCCTGCTGGGAAGTTCTGGGAAGGAGGCAGATAGGGCTGTGTGTTCCAACCTGATGCAGGAGCTGTGCCTGTCCCACTCCCCTTGGACACAGCTGATTTCAAGGCCGGGATGTCTCAATTCCAGTTGGAATTTGGTTCCTGGAACATCCAACCCAGCACATAATCACAAAGCTGCCCTTAAACTCTGCTGGTTTCTAACAATCCCTGCCTTTCCTAAAATGCTGAACACATTCCCACCGTTACTCCTTTCCCAGAGAGTTTTCACTCCATGGTTTTTGGGGTTTTTTTTAAATCCACTTCAGTGCTCTCACAGTTTAATTTCAAGCTCAGCCGAAGCCGAGCTTTGCTGGTTTTGCCGAGGATCCCGTCTGTCTGACAAGGAAAAACTTGGATGAGTTGGGTGACAGCAGCTCCTCCGGCTGGGATTCTCTCTCCCAGAAACAGGAATGGCTTCGGAGCGGCGCGGGATGGAGGGAACAAATTCCCAGGAGCCCCCTTTTTTGGGGCGTTTAGAAACGTCTGAGTGGGTTTTAGCTGCAGTTTGCAATTGAAAATGGGAATTAATGAGCTTAAACTGGAGCAGTGGGGGGGATTTAAAGTGGCTGTTGGGAGAAGTGTCTAATGGAGGATGGGGAAGCGCTGGAGCTGCCTGGCTGGGAAGGGGGTTTCTCCCTCCCAGCATCCAGGGATTTGAGAGTGGGATAGATGAAAACCTTTGGGAAGCATTACAAGGTGGCAAGTGGTGCCTGAGTCTGATTTGATGCAGAAGTGGCCTTTCCATCATCCCAGGGGGATGATGTGTCTCCATCCTGGTGCTTCATTTTTCCTGGCCATTAATTACGAGGTCATTACTTCTTCTAATTATACAGAACTCTGGTTTTATTCTCCTTCCTCACGCGGAGGGACCTCGTGGACCTCAACTCTGAGTCAGCTCAAAGCTGTCAAAGAGCTTGTTAGGTCTTGGTGGCTTCCCACTGCCAGAGGGCAGGGTTAGGTGGGATATTGGGAAGAAATTCCTGTCTGTGAGGGTGTTGAGGCCCTGGCCCAGGTTGGGCAGAGAAGCTGTGGCTGCCCCTGGATCCCTGGAAGTGTCCAAGGCCAGGGATGGAGCAATGTGGGCTAGTGGAAGGTGTCCCTGCCTATGGCAGCGGTGGGACTGGATGGTCTTTAAGGTCCTTCCAGCCCAAACCATTCCATGATTCTGTGATCTGTGGGGGTTCTGTGAATATCCATCTGCAGCTGGAGGGGCTGTTCAGGTACCAGTGTAACTTGTAGACCTGAAGACGGATTAACCTTTGTCCTGGAGAGAACCAGCCTCTGAACGAAGCAGTTTGACGTCTTTGACTTTGACCTGCTGAAAGGACTTTTTCCCTCCTGCTCTCCTGATTCTGGAAATTCAGCTTTGTGGTTCCTGTCAGCAGCATCTCCTCACCTTCGGGCCCACCACGGAGAGGTCAAGTTTCCCCTGGAGCTGAACGTGGCGTGAGAGCATCAAAATCAGTCACTTTTGCAAGACCGAAAACCTCAACCTGTAATTAGTTAAGGAGGTCTGTAATTAGAAGGAGGGTTCCAGCTGAGGTTTAAAACTCTGCCTGCAGCTAAGACCAGCTTGGCACAGCTCGCCTTTAAACACTTGCTCTTGCAAAACACACCCTTTCTAAAATAAGGAGCTGCTGACTTTGGGCTGGGTTGAACTTCAGCTTCACAAAGAGGTTTTTTTGTTCTGTTTTTGGGTGAGTTTTGCTGAGCCATCAGCACATGAGCCGGAGCTGCAAACATATCTGGGGAGAGAAGGAAGACTTTTCAGCCTTCAGCCCTTATTTACACGTGTTTTTCCTTGATTCTTGACAGGGGAGCAGCTCCCTGGCTTTGCTAATCCGTGTGAGCTCCCGGGGCTTTGATACTGGGTTGAATGGGAGCAGTAGGAAGGTGGTGTTTGCTCTTTGGAGGCTGAATAAAAGGCTGATTGGGGTTTGTTGTTTTTAAGGTTGGGTGGTCAAGGGTTGTGGTGTAAGGAAGAAGCTCAGCAGGTTTATTTGAGGCAAAGCCTGGGGCTAAAACAATCGGCTGGAGTGTTTTTCAGGCTTTTCTACAATGTTATCAGAGCTCTGCAGGTCCTGCTTCCTGTGCTGTGAATCCCCATGATAAAAAAGGGGCTCCATCTTGGCCTTGGCAGTAGGAAAAGAGAGAAACTGTGCTCTGTCTTGTAAAAATAGTTGCATTAGTTCCATTTTCAGGTTAAAACCCCTTCCCTCTTTGCTGCTTTGGTGTGGGGAAGATGTAAAATCCCTCCCCCACCTCCTCTGTCACTCCCCTTCCCAGAGTCCATCCCCTTGGATCCAGCAGTGAGGCCAAATATTGACTCAAATTCCTCACTGTTTCTCATGTTCTCCTAAAAAATACATTTCCTAAATGCTGGAGATGGGGAGAAGGTTTGGAGTGGTTGGAGCAGGACAGGCTGGCAGCGTTGGGATTAAACACAGACGAGTGGGACAACCCCCTCCAGAGCACCATCAATGGGGAATTCCAGAGCAGAACCTGGGAAGCTGCAGAGTTTGATGAAGAGGAAGATGAAGGCCATGATGTGAGACCCAGGATGTTGTGGATAACAGTGGATGAATCCGTGTGGGAGCCGTCAGGATCACGTCTCTGGCCCAGGTCTTGCATCCAGGAGAGCTGCAACGCCTGCATTGGATCAGTCGTAGGGGTGGAGCTGGGATCAGTGTGAGGAGCCTGGAAATGGCTCTTAAAATGCTTCTGCCTCCCTTTTTCCGCTGAGCCAGCCTTTCCCAGGGATGGACACGGAGCAGGATGGTGAGTCGGATCCAAAGCTGGCACCAGCTCAGCCCTGATGACACAAAAATGCTTTGTAGCTGTCCAGGTAAAGCACAGCCCCACTCCCACTCCTGAAAGTGGGAATTGGGATTGGAAATTTGCATCTGGGCTCCTACTACCCAGATTTCTTTCAATTATTTTTTTATTCCCCTGGTTTTGGGAGCAAATGCTTATAAAGGAGGATTTGTCCATTTTAATCAGGATGATGGACAGGTGAGGCCCAAGGGGAAAGTAAAGTGGTTATTGCACAGATAATTGTTGTAGATTATTTATTAGGGATAAATCCAGTTCTTTCACCCCCAGAATTCCTATTTAAAAGCAGCATTTGCTTATGTTTCCTGACTCATTCCCTCTTGGGTTCCCACCCTGCACAAAAAAGTCCCGGAGTGCCGTACCCGTCTCTTCCCAGCCCCTTTCTGCACCAATCCTGTTGTGCCAGCCCTTCTCCTGCCGGTGGGAGGAAATTCCTGATCCCTGCCATGCTTTGAAGCTGCTGCAGGAGCCTCCAGCACCCCTGAAAATACAGAAAAACAGGGCAAAAAGCAGGTTATGAGCGGGAGGGTCGCGGCGCATCCCTGGACCCAGCCCTCCTAGGAGGGATTTTCCACTTGAGCTTCAGCAGAGCTCTTCCCCTCGGCACATTACGGGTGGATTTCTCCCTGCCCTCCCCAAACTCCGGCTTTTCCAGCGCATGTGCTGTTTTATCTGCACGGTGCAGAGTCACCCACCCTCCTGCAGACGGGCTGGGGCTGGTGCTCTGTCACTGCAGAGCTGGGGCGCTGCCCTGAGCCTGAAATCCAGGCTGGGATCCACAGGGAAAAATCTCCCTGCATTGAACAATCTGTTTCCACTAGACTTTTTTCTTTTTTTTTTTTTTTTTTTTTTTTTTTTTCCATCAGGGGGTTGCTCAGCAATATTTTATTCCCTTTTCTTTTTTTTTTTTTTCCCCCCCCTATCGCTGAGAGGCTAAAACTCGTCTGGGAAGTGCTGCCAAACAAATAAGTGAGGGCAGAAAGGTACCCGCTATTTATTTTGGCTGGCAGAGCCTTGTGCTGGGAATGGGAGGAGGAGGAGGAGGAAAAAGGAGGAGGAGGAGGAGGGTGAGTCAGCGTTTCAGTGCTGCAAAGAGCTTCCAGCAGGCTGCTGCAAGCGGAGGTTTCCCTCTAGAGGAATCCGCCGTCCTCCACTCCTCCTTTCACTGAGCACTTCCAGCGTCAGGGAGAACGGGAAAAGGGGCTTTTATAGGGGATGGATTATTCGTGGGGAGAGAGGTTTTCTGCCAGTGCCGGGCTGGTCACCAAGACAGAGGTGTTTGTGCCAAGGAAGGGGGTGGAACAGTGACAGTGCAATTTGAAAACTCGGGGGAAAGTCACAGATTCTGAGGAAACGGCCCCAAGTTGCGCCAGTGGAGGTTTAAGTTGGATATTAGGGAAAATTCCTTCATGGAAAGGGTGGTCAGGCATTGGCACAGCTGCCCAGGGCAGTGGTGGAGTCCCCATCCCTGGAGGGATTTAAAATCCCTGTGGATGTGGCACTTGGGGACATGGGTCAGTGGTGGCCTTGGCAGTGCTGGGGGAATGGTTGGACTGGATGATCTTAAGGGGCTTTTCCAACCTGAAGAATTCCATGGTTCTTCTGCCTGGAGTTTGCAGCTGAGAGGGGCTTGTGCAGCCCCTGAACAAACCCCGGTGGGTCCCAGCAGGAATGGGGACAGGAAAAATCCCTTTTGTGGATGTTGTGAGCTCACTCAGGACAGAAAGGAAAATTCCATAGGAGGGTTTTAGAGCAGGAAAACCGGAATCTGACAAGAAAAGGTGAATTGAAGTTCTGTGATTATATATTTAGACGTTGTCAGCAAGTCCAGCACCCCATGAGCCTCATCATGACTTTACAAGGGCCTGGAGTGACAGGAATGGCTTCCCACTGCCAGAGGACAGGGTTAGGTGGGATATGGGGAAGGAATTTTTCCCTGTGAGGGTGGGGAGGCCCCGTCCCAGGTTGGGCAGAGAAGCTGTGGCTGCCCCTCGATCCCTGGAAGTGTCCAAGGCCAGGTTGGAGCAACCTGGGCTAGTGGAAGGTGTCCCTGCCCATGGGCAGGGGGTCTGAACTGGATGATCTTTAAGATCTCATCCAACTCCAACCATTCCATGATTCTGTGATGACTTGGGGAATGAAGACAGGATCATCTGGGGTGGGTTTGAAGAGACCTCGAGGCTGTTCCTCCACCTGTGCAGGTGCAGTTTGGGGCAAGGGGCTGCTGTGGAATAAACCACCCCCCCCAAGGAAGGAGCTTCAGCCACTCAGCCTTCTGGCAGCTCCGAAGGTCGTTAGCAGGGAGTGCTCATTAGGAGCTTGCAGCTGATTAATGCTCTGGAGCCATTTAGAGCTGGAGCCCAGCAGAGCTGGATCGGGCCTTGGATGCTCTTACTCAGCACTAAGAGTCACAAATCATGGATCTTAATCTGGACCAAACCATGGAAGCAAGTGCCAGCAAGGAGCAGGACGAGCAGAGGGAGGGCAGCGGGGTGTGACATTGCACCACCCCTCCATCGTGGTGGTCCAGCTTGGAGTTTGACACCTTCCCTTTCCAGCTGGAAAGGAAAATTTGCCATGTTTTGCCCTGTTAAAACCCACTTGTGGATCTTGTGAGCTCCCTTGGGTCATGAGCAGCTGTGCTTCTCTTCTGGGAAGCTTAAACATGATGGCGATTAGGGAAAAAGGTGCAACCACACGCTGATTCCCGGGTTGGGAATGCCGGGAGACGTTGGCTTCCAAGCAGAGACCAGCTCCTGGTCTCTCTGGGGTGGTTTGTGCCTAAAGGTCCATCAGCTTCTCCCATCACTTCTCCTGGGGACCTCTGCACACCTGTGAAGAGCTGGGCTGCCCATGGTGTTCTCCACCCTGGTCCGAGCAGGAGAGGACACGGAGACACGTCGGAGCACGGCCGGGCTGTTTGGGGACCGGGATGGGCACAGCCACCACTGCTTAGTGACAGCAGGAGAGGGCACCCACGAGCTGTCTCTGCCCACAGCTGAGCTGCGGGTTTGAGTACAAATGAGGGTTTTGAGCCTTCTTGTGTCCCTGGATTCCTAATTCTGCTCAGTGGTGTCCGGCCCGGTGTCCGGTGGCTGCTGGAGCCGAGCCTGTCACTCCCGGCCGCTTCCTGTCCGTGTTTTTTCTACCAAAAAACTGGGATAAGGGGATTTTGGTGCCACTGATGGCATAAATAAGCACCTTTCCAAGGGTGATGCATGAGGGGGGCTCTGAAGCTGCCAGGAGTGGGGAGAAATGGGGCCACGTGGTTGGGGCATCACTTGTGGTCCGAGGGGTGCTGCTGGCTGTCACCCTTCCTGCTTTAAAGCCAGCCGGCTGCACCAGCCCACAGCGTCAGCTTTTGCCTCAAGATGGCATTTTTGTGCTTTAAAGTGTGCCCAAGGTGTTTTGTGCATCCTCGATAACAGGAAAAGAGTTGTCCAAGTAACTTTTTTTTTTGCTTGATTTTGTGTTTGATCTTCTGGTGATTCCTGCGATCCCTTCCAGCAGCTCGGGAGGGAAATCCCGAGTTGTGACCCCAGGGCTGGACAGACCCTGTGGATTGTGGCAAAGTAATTCATTTATTCATTCCTTGTTAAACTTTGATGTGCCCAGTGCTGGCTGATCCATGTCTGTGTTTCTCCCAAACCAGAAGTGGGAGCTCTGAAACTTGTGGCCGTAATGCCAGTGGATCAGTTCTGGTGCTGAGTGCCCCTATCCTGGGGATGGGAATGCTCCTTCCAAGGGTGAATCGAGGGGATGGGGGCTCAGGAGGAGGGAGAGTGGCAGTTGGAGCACCGGTTGGGGTGTGGAGTGTTCACACCACACACTTTGGGATGTGAAAACCATTGAGCCTGGTGAGGGTTCCTTGGGGGTGGTGATGCACATTGCTGGAGTTGTTCCCAAAGGAAGGTCAATGAACTCCCAAAGAAAGGTCAATGTAGTCCCTCTTGAAAAGGCAGCAAAGAACTGGCCTCCTCCATGGGACTGACGGTCTGAATTCAGGATGTGCTGAATCCATTCCTCCTCCTTGGGGTTCCCCATGGTGGGGGTTCCAGGCATCTTGGGATCTGAGGCCAGAAGTGACATGACAAAGGGCATGTGGGAGGCTGGGCAGAGTCCAGAATGGAGCCAGGGTCACATCCTGCTCCTTCCTGCCTGGCTCTTGTTCCTTGGCCACCTGAAGCTGTGCTCCCCCCCATCCTGTGCAAGAGGGAGCTCCGTGTCTGCTGCCAGCCTGGTAGTGTTGGTAAACCAAGTCATGAGGGACTGGGGTAAGCTGGGAAAGATTCCTGTGTGCCTTTACTGGTTCAAGCAACCCCGATCCAAGAGCCCAGCCCGGCTCCTCCTGCACAACCTGCCCTTGGTTGGGGCACCAGCGTCGGGACCAAAATCTGAGCCGAGTCCTTGGGCTGCAGGAGGTGGGAAAAACCTCTCGGGCTCCTGGGCTTGCTGAGGCAGAGAGGGGAACGTGGAGAACTGTTCTAGGAGAAGGGCTGCCCTTTCCTTTGTGTCGTGCATGCCCTTTCCACGCCTTGACTCCATAATCATTGCTCTGCCTAACAAGAGCCGAGAATGTGTTTGGTCATTGCATTGCTTGGACCAAAGCGTTTGTGGTGTGTGTGGTGTGTGCTCACAGCTCTGTCACAGCATTAACCAGGAGGACTGTTTTGTCTTCCCTCCACAGCCTGGAAGTGTCTCCTCAGGTAGAAACCAGCTCAGATGCTCCTTCTCATTTTCCTCCCTGCTCCCCCGCCCTGTTTCCTCCTGCCCATCTCGCTCGCATGCCAAGCTCTAACCTCCCTCCCGCTACTGGAGACAGTCAGGCCGGATGCTTGTCCCCCACCAACCCATTCCTCAACTCCCTGCAGAGCAATCCCTTCTTTGAGGACCTCCTCGCTGACCAGGTACTAAATTCTCCTTCACCTACTCACTTTTTCTCTAGTTTCCCGTGTGGGCCGCATGCTTCACCAGAGGTCGCTGGGAGCTTTTATTCCTCTGAGGATTGCAGTCCCTCTGCCTCCCTAAGGCACACAGACCCAGAGAGGGAGTCTCCAGCCAAAAGCATTGGTGTCCCCGTTCCTGAAACCACTCCCCCATCACAAGGAGACCTTCCTCCTCCGGACACCGAACCCGCCGTCCCTCCGCTGCTCTCGGAGTGGGACGATACCTTCGATGCCTTTGCCACCAGCAGGCTCAAACCAGAAGGGAAGAAGGAAAACTTCTTTGCTTCCCTGGCAGCAGAGGGCATGGCTTTCATCGACGATGCCGATGCTGCCAGCCCAACGGAGAGAGCAGCCAAGCCAGCCCACAAGAAGGGCACACAAGGATTCGAAAAGGCCGATTCCCAAATGGGCGGTGAAATACCCGCGGCTCTTCGGTCTTGGACAAATTTCTCCAGTTTAGATGTGGGGGCCAACTTGGTGAGCACGACCCAGGAGGCCACGGTGATAGAGGATGTGCTGAGCCCCGTGTCTGCAGGGTCCATGGGGAGGAGGAGGAAGAGCAGCACGCCCATGGTTTGGACAGCCGCGTTTGCATCGGGAAACTCCGCGGAAAAAGAGGCTTCGACAGCACTGACCACTGGAAGTAGCACCAGGGAGGGAGGGGACAGTGATGAGGAGGAATCCTCTAGTGCAGGGACAAATGGTTGGATGACCATAGCCACCGAAACTGCTCCTGAGCCCTCGGAGAGCACCCAAAGCGTGGCTGAGGAGCGCGTGGGTCAGGACAGCGTGTTTGGCCCACGACCCGCCTTCCTCAGCGACGGCGCCTTCGAAGCCAACAACGCATCCCATGCCGCCGCCCGCGTGCTGCCCAGGAGCACCTTCCCCCCCGAGCTCACCCCCAAAACCCTGCCAGGCAGCAACGTGGTGGCCGTGCCCCCGCGGGTGCTGGCGGAGGTGGCAGCACGGCCGCTCCCTGCCCCTCCCGAGCTGGGGATGGAGCTCCAGGGCGCTGGGAATGAGGAGGACACGTTCGACATCCGGACATCGGTGTACCGGCTCCAGGCCAGCATGAGGCTGGAGGCCAGTGAAGGCCTTGTAAAGCTCAGCTCTGACATCCGTGAGAGGCACGTCGTCCTCTCCCCGTGGACAGGGACCCACGAGCGGGAGGAGATCGCGGCCGGCTCGGCAGTGCCACCCCCAAAACCTCCCCGGTGGTTCGCAGCTGCTGGCGTTGGAGGGGATGGGGAGGAGGAGGAGGAGGCTCGTGGCCCACAGCGAGGCAGTGAGGAGCGAGGGGAAGACACCGAGCGCCCAAAAGCAGATGCAGAGTTGCCAAGGAGCCGTGTGAGCAGCGAGCCCTCTGTCCCGACATCTCCCAGCCCGCCTGCCCTGGGAGTGGACATCGCCGAAGCCGGGAGGGAGTTTCTGGTCTCCAAGGATGCTGAATGTGTGGACTCAGCAGAGAGAGCCAGCGAGCTGGGAAAAGGGAACGCCTCTCTGGGGGAAGACCCATCGGAGATGAACGAGACGGATGCGGCTGAGCAGTTCGAGACTTGCGCATCCAAGTTCTCCCTGGACGGATCAGGCCAGTCGGGTGCTGAGCAGAGCTGGAGCCAGCCCCGTTTGTCCCCTCAGACGGGGCCCACAGACAGTGCCAAGTGGGAGATGGCCTCTGCACAGGAGCCGTTCCCTGAGGAGCTCAGTGTTTCAGGACTAAACCCACCTTCCAAGCTAGACCTGGGCCAGCCGGAAATGTTCTGGACGGCTCTGGAAGAGCAGGAGGCAGCTGCTCATCCCGCTGGTCTCAGCCCAAGGTTAGCACGTGGGGAGAGCCCACCCCGGCCGCAGCCGGCATGGGATGATGGTGAGGGGCAAGAGGGACACCAGCCTGAGCCTCGCGCCCCCGTGGCAGTGGCCAGCCCTCCTGAGGAGGCAGAGCAGGGCAGACCCCCCAGCAGCGAGCCCGAGGGGCCGTGGCACTCGGCAGACAGCAGGATAGACTTCAAGAAGGCGGATTTCTGGAAGCCAGACAGGGCGGAGGAGAGGCACAAGCAGGAAGCTCCATCCCCGAAAAACCCCTTTACTCTGGCCCTCAGCCCCAACTCCCCAAGCAACCCCTTCGTGGAGACACCCCCAGACCACCCCCTCCCTGCTCAAGCTGCGCTGCCCGAAAAGCTTGACCAGGGCGACTTCAGCTTCGCCAGCCTCCACGAGGAAGCCCTCGGGCAAGGCTTCCAGCCCACTAACCCCGCCGGGCACCCGCTCGTGCAGCCTCCCTTCCCGCATGCCAGCCAGCCCTTGGCCTTCTCCACCCCTTTCCTCGTGGCTGCCACTAACCCCGAGCAGTTTGGTTTCCCCTCCCCTGCCGTGTTCCCCGCGAGCCGCGGGGTCCCCGCCGCCTCCAGCCGCGCAGCCGCCCAGCCCTGCCCTTTGCCGCAGCCCGGGGACACACAGGCTTCAGCGCTCGTGGTTTTGCCCAGGGAGACACAGCCAGCTGAGAAGCCCCTTTTCCAGCAGACGACCAGGTGAGCTACTCCGGGGAAGGCGAAGGGTGTGTTAGTTTTGGGAGA
Source organism: Pipra filicauda (assembly GCF_003945595.2). NCBI lineage: Eukaryota > Metazoa > Chordata > Aves > Passeriformes > Pipridae > Pipra > Pipra filicauda. The sequence continues at coordinate 177,208 of NW_024104721.1, forward strand.
GGTGAGCCCCGACTCCCTTCCTGCTCTTATAAGAGGACCCCGGCACGGTGTCGGCAGCTCCCTGTGTGTTGCTGCAGGTCCTCTTCCCTCACCTTCCCGTGGTCCCAGAGGGTCCAGCCTGAACTGCTTGAAGCCTTGGTTTTCTGGGATCACGGAATGGCCACTGGTGTCCTGTGTTTTCCCTAATGAGGGCAAACGATTTGAGGCATCCACGACCCGCCCCAGCTGGAAATTCAGCCACTGCACCCGCGTTTCCCTCAGTGCTAATTTTGGCTCCATCATCTTCCCCGTGCTTGCAAAAATAAATGCCTTCTCCACGTCTGCCAGGAGAGCTCCTGGCCATCCATGCTCTCCTGAGTTCCCTCATGGCATGTGCACAGCTGCTGCCCCTTCCCTTTCCATTCATTCAGCTTTGGTTCCTTTCCTTTGGAATGCCCATCAGGTACTAAAAAAACCTTCTTCTCTCCATAGCCAAAAAAATAAAGAGAGTAGTTTCACCAGGGCAAAATTCTCCCCTCCCTCCTGCCGAGATGCCCGTTGGTTATGAGGCAAGTGGGATTTAGCCTTGAGGATAACGGGAATGGGAAGGGGGATCCATGGTGGAAAGAAGGGGATGTTCCTCCTCCCAGGCCAGCTGTGGGCTTGTAGAAGCCATGAAGTAAAGATGGTGAGTTTTGGGCATGGAGCCTTGCTCTGTGTCCTTCAGTTCATCAAGTTTTCCTGGTACTCCCTCCCCTGCTCTGCCTGGGCAGGAGAAGGTTGTCCTGGGCTCTGTCTGCCCGAGGATCAAGCTCTTACAGTGATTTACTCAGCTCTAGCAGGGATTTACTTGATCAACCTTGCTGATCATGAGGCAAATGGAGCTTCACGGGGGCACTGAAATGGTAAAATCCCACCTGGCCCAAGAACAATGTTGGTCACAGCCCTGGGGAGAGAAAGGGGAGAAGGCTGGGCCAGCAAAACTCAGCTGAGCTCCAGCCCTTCTTCATGGGATCCTTCCTTGGCTTGAGGGCGGATTTGAGGAGCAAAATGATCTCAGGAGCAAGAGCTGGGGCTGTTGGCTGATATTTTTTCTTATTACTTAGTCCAGATCCTCAAATCATTTTTAATTGCATTATTCATCCCGCAGCAGATAACCTTGTTCAAAATTTGCAGGGATGGGATACAGAAACCTCCTGACCCTTGGCATGTTTCATGGAAAGAGAAGTGTCCTGCTGTCCCAAAGGGTAAAATGAGGCAGTGAGGGAAGTACAAGACTCTCTGTGTCGATAGGACGAGCTCGTGGTCATCTTCAAGCTTGGTTGTGCATCCATCCAAGGCCTGGCTGGCTCCTGGGATGGAAGTGGGCTTGGACCTGAGGGCTGGTCGTCCTATCAGTGCTGGTTTCTGTCGTGACACACGGCTGAGAAGTCCTGGAACTTCTCTGCTCCGGTTCCTGCTGTGATTGAAGAGCCTTTGAAGAGTTTCCAGGTGTCTCTGGAAAGCTTTGAGGTTCTGCAGTGCTTCATAAGATTGGGGAGAAGTGGTGATTGTCATGGGGTGAAGAGAGGAAAGCTGGAAGGGACCTTTTCCGGGTCCCCATGGCCATGCTTCCCTTTCCCAGAATCATCCCTTGTTAGGGTGGCACATGGACAAGAAAAGCTATGGCAGAAAAAATGTGGAAGGAAAAAGGGAAGACTTCAACCTTAGAACAGGCATTAAGGCTTGGCTTTAGGGACACTTTTTGGGACAGAAGTGTCCTTTTTGTTCTATCAGGTGAAGGAGGAGCTGGTACCTGGTGTGGATTGTTGAGAGTCTGTTGTGCTGGGGTTGTGTGTCCTCCTCAGGAGAGCTGGAAACCGGGTGTGGGGTCCCATGTCCCCTTCCCAAGTGTCCAGAGGGCTCTGCTGGTCATCTTGTGTGGCCACTGGGGTAAGGTGGGTGCTCAGAGCATCAGGTGTGACACTCAGGTGTGTGGAGGGTCCTTGTCGCTTTAAGAAGGGTGGGATGGTGCCTTCACTGCTGGGAAGGTGACTTTGGTCACATCCCTGGGACAAGTGGGACCTCAGGGACAGTGACTGTCCTTTAGGGACTTGGAGGGGTGCAGCAGTTGTGCAGCTCCTCACCCATCCCTCAGGAACTCAGGTATGTGACTTCCAGGGTGCCATGGTGCTGGCAGGTGACAGGACTGGGGACATCACAGGTGCCAGGGTGATGTTGGCACACCCTGCTTTGTGCCTTCCTCGTGTCAGGGGTGCAGCACAACCATCATCTGCTGAAAATGAGGCTTCAGGTTAAATCACGTGCCAGTGTCTGTGATTTAAATGCAGTCCTTGTAGAGCCCTTGGAGCTTGGAGAATGGCCTGGCACATCCATGGATAGACCTGGGAGATCTCATCCCGAGTTCAGTCATTCCCTTTCATCCTGGAGACCCCTTTCTCCGTGGAGATCTGGCCCTCAGGTGCTGTGTGCTGCTCCACAGCAGATCGATTCCCTTGGATTTGTCCTTTCTTGTCTTGTTCCCTGTGAGAAGCATTTTAATGGGGTGATAAAGACTTGATTTCAGAGGGATTTTTGTCACTGTGCTCAGCAGTGACCTTGGGAGTGTCGGTGAAGCTGTGACACAGCAAGGCTGGCTCAGAGGGAGGGGACAGAGCTGGGCCACTGTCACCCTGAGAGGTTTCACCCTGACCTGTTAAGCTCCACCTTGGACTTGGGTCCACTCAGTGTGAGGAATTAGTTCTCTCAAGTTCACGTTCATCAACCAGCAGATGGAAGCAGATCCAGCTTCTTGGAGGATCCATCAGAACTTCAGACCTGGCTGTGAGGTGTGAAACAGCCTCTGCTCCCCTGGAAGGACCTGGTGCCAACCATCCTGGAGCAGGTGCAAGGATGCCTCCAGCTTTTGGACCTTCTCAGAGTGACCAGTGGAGGGGGCAGAGCCCTGCACACACCACCCCCTGAGCAGGAAAGAGTGGGATTGTGATTTATTTTTAAAAATACCTTTTCCAACTCTGCAGAAATGACTGTTCCCACTGGCTGTGGGCCTGTGACCAGACTTGCAGTGGGGAATGTCCCCCTGCTTTCAAAATGCATCCAAACTATCCCACTGGCATCCCAAGGCAGGATTTCATTCTGTAGAGTTATGCCAGTTTGATCCCAAGGTTTGGACACCTGTGGTGTCTCTGTCCTGACTATGGGGATGCACCAGGTGATGGTGACATTTGGGGCTGCTTATGTTCAGGTCTGGCTGTGATAAGGAGTCCTGGTGTCTCCCCCAGTGTTCTCCTCACAACTGCTGGACCGTTTGTGGCCTGGTGGTGACAGCTCTGGTGGTGCAGGATTTGAATCCCCAGTGGGGAGCTTTTGAGGCAACTTCTCCAAGCCCTGACTGAGGTCCATGGATCCCTCTTCATCCTTTCAAGCTGCCCAGGAACCCTGGGCTCTGTCCACATGCTCTGACAAGAGATCATAGAATCACAGAGTATCCTGAGCTGGAAGGGACCCAGAAGGATCATCCAGTCCAACTCCTTGCCCTGCTCAGACACCCCAACAATCCCACCCTGTCCCTCAGAGCGTTGTCCAAACCCTCCTGGAGCTCTGGCAGCCTTGGGGCTGTGCCCACTGCCCTGGGGAGCCTGGGCAGTGCCCAACCACCCTCTGGGGGAAGAACCTTTTCCTGAGATCCCACCTAACCCTACCCTGGCACACCTCAGGCTGTTCCCTCAGTTCCCTGGTCACCAGAGGGAAGAGATCAGTGCTGCCCCTCCACTTCCCCTCATTAAGGAAGCTGATCTTTTGGCTTGTTGGAACTGCTCAGTGGCTACCAGTGCTGTCCTCTCCTAACACGTGGATGGCAGGAGGCATCACAGTGGTTGAAGAGAACTTCCAGACCATCAGCATGACGGGGAGACAGTTTGGGACATCCTGATCCCACCACCATGGACAAGACACAAGGACACCAAGCCTGTTTGGACACACAGCAGTTGGGATTGTCACTCTTGCAGGGTGGCTGCTGCACCCCATGAGAGCAAAGGCTTTGCAGAGTTCCTGGGTAGATGTTTGGATCTTTCCATCCCAGGAATGGTGCCCAGGTTTACCTGTTCCTTGGATCTTTCCCTCCCAGAGATGCTGCCCAGGTTTGCCTGTTCCTTGGATCTTTCCATCCCAAGGATGGTGCCCAGGTTTGCCTGTTCCTTGGATCTTTCCATCCCAGGGATGGTGCCCTGTTCCTTGCAGGAAGGTAGAATCAGGTCACTTCTCTTTCCATCCTGCTGAAAAGCAAACAGACTTTGTTTAAGCCCAGAAAAAAACCTTTTGGGTGAAGAGTGAGGCAAAAATAAATGAAAATGTTAATTCCCACTTAACTGACTTCTCACTCTCCCTTTTGGCCCCGTGGAGGGGGAAAAATTCTGTGGTGGCTTCCAGGCAGGTGGAGCCCAACTCTTGGGCTGGAGCATCGCTGAAGCATCAGTGGTGACCCCCCACTCTAATTTTGGGGGCTGCTGGACAAAAAAATGCCCTTCTGGGCATCCTCTGATCACACTGCACCTGGGTTTGATCTTCCCATGGGCACCAACACCTGGCAGGCTGTGGGAATTTGGACCCACAGCATTGCCAGTGTGGAGTGAGCACGGTGTGGACGCAGGGCCTGGTCTGTGTCTCAGCCAAACACGTGTCCTGGGGCTTCTGTTCTCCTCTCTGGGTGGAAATTGCTCCATGGGCTGCCTGCTTGGCAGGGCACTGCCTCTCCTCACTCTCTCCTCGGAGCAGGAGAGCTTTGGGCAACACAGCCACAGGATTTAGGTGTGTCCAAAGTTTCCAAGTGAGTTCCATCCCTGTAAAATCCACAGGGAGGGGCAGCAGTGTCGCTCCCCAGCTCGGGAGGGTGTTATAACTGTCCCACCTTGTTCTCCCCAGTCCCCACCCGGTGAAGCCCATCAGCGCCGCGGTGCAGGAGGTCTCTGCTGAGAAGAAGCAGCAGCACAGGTCCAGCCTGACCTCAGCACTGAGCAATGGCCTGGAGAAGCTGAGGACAGTCACCACGAGCAGTGTCCAGCCCGTGGCCCCGACCTCCCACCCGGAGAAAATGGACCCCAAGAAGTTAAAGGTAGGAACCCTCCACCTCAGAGGTGAGAGCTGCGCCCACACCTGCTCCAGGTGTCCCACAGCCGGGGGCACAGGGGCAAAGAACTGGTGTTGGAGGGGGTAGAACAGGGTCCTGCCACAGGGTGAGTATTAATCCTGGATCCTGGTAGCTCGGGATGGATGTCAGACTGCCACCAGCCTCCCTTCCTCCGTGACCTGGTCTCTGGACCTTCTCACCTCGTCGTTGTTCTCCCGTTGCTTGCTTTGGTTTGGGTTTTTTTATTGTGCAGTGTGTGAGTGAATCCCTGGTTATAGAACCATGGAATGGTTTGGGTTGGAATGGATCTAAAAGACCATCTTGTTCCAACCCCCTGCCATGGGCAGGGACACCTTCCACTAGACCAGGACAACCCTGCTGCACCCTTTGTGGTGCCACAGGTAGTTCAGGTTGTGGGTTATGAGTTCCTCAGCTTTTCTGGGGTGAGGTCTGGGTGGGTCCTGCTTCCCTGCGATGCTCCAGCCTTTCCAGATTTGGAAAGAAGACAGACACAAAAATAGGATTGCTCTGGTTGTCGCTGCACCCTGCGAACGTTAAAGAGAGCGGGGATGTTAATTTGACTCACTGGATGTTCCTCTTGGTTTCTACCACAGGATCCCACCGTGCTGGACCAGTCAGCCAAGTATTACCACTTGACCCATGACGAGCTCATCCAGCTCCTGCTGCAGAGGGAGATGGAGCTGAGCAAGAAGGAGGAGCACATCCATGAACTGGAGAACTACATCGACCAGCTGCTGGTTCGCATCATGGAACAGTCTCCCACGCTCCTCCAGATCCCACTGGGGGAAGGCAACACCAAGTAACCTCTGCCCAGAGACCAGCAGCACTCGCCTAGAGCACTTCTCCAGTAAACACGCTGCAAACATCCCTGCACTCCCCCCTCCTCTTCCCAGAGGGCTCCAGTGGCTTCCGTTCGCAGAGTTTAGCGGGAAAGGTTGTCTGCTCCTTCCCAGCCCAAGCTTCTCCCAGCTCTGGCTCCAGGGAACTGTAGGGTGGATGATGGGCAGTCGTGCACCCTATGGGGAGGAGCAGAGTCCTCCACCTGAGGCAGATGCCACCTTAGGTTCCTGTCCTTGTGACCAAGTGCCATCTTCTCGGGCGCTCACCCTGCCAGTGCTTTAAGTGGCCCATGGACATTTGAGAGCTGGAAACCACCTCGCCCATGGCTTCATCCTGCTGCTGCTGCTCTTCTGCCCACACTCTTCCTCATCTCTCTTCTGAAGTGGTGTGTCCCCTGGCTGGAGGATGATGTTGAACTGGTTGAGGACAGCGGGGATGTCTAAACCCAGGAAAGCTCTCCCAGCACGTTAGCGACTGCAGAGCAGGGCTGTTGTTGGATGCCTCCTCCCCTTCCTGCCCCATTTACCCCCCAGAATGAAGGGTCTGTGTCTGAAGGGCCAGCTCCAGTTTGTGCCAGTTCCTGACCGCTGGGAGATGCTACACAAAGGGACAACAATGGAGTTGGAGGCCATAAAGGACTTGATCCAATGTCACTGCCTGACCACGAGCTGCGTTGACTCCTTCACTCCGTGGGTGCAGAGTGGTGATGCTGCCTCAGCTCCTCAAAACTCAGCTTGCAGCATGGAAAAGTGATGGTCTGTGCACCGTGAGGGCTCCAGGAGATCTTCCTGCTTCCCACCCAACCCATCCCCAGCCTGGCTGTGCCTCGAGGGGATTCCTTTGTGTATAAACCACAGCTCAATTTTCTACTCGGTGTCCCGTGGGAATTGCTGTCCACGGCTTTCCCCACCGTTGGCTCTGTGTTGTCTTTCCCAACCCAACAGGAAAATGCCATTGGACCAAAGCTCATGGATGTCTGACCATCTGGCCACCTCTGCATGACATCCTGTGGGATCAGGCTCCCACCAAACACTCCCTGTCCCAGCTCATATTCCAGGAATCCTGGCAGACCCTCTTCCAGCCACTGTTAGTGCCGAGCACCGCTCCAGTTGTATCACATCCACATGCCAGTGTTGGATCTCTTGGGCCCAGCTCTGCTGGGAGCTGAGTGCTTCCAGCTGCTGACCATGGAGTGACCATCCAAAGGGCTCTGGTTTATGTAGTTTAATGAGAATCCAGCACAGATTTGAGTTCAGAGGTGCTGTGGAAGAGGATAGAAAGGATGTTGTTGCTCCATCTCTCATCCTGCCAGGATTTTGTCTAGAGAAGTGGTGGAGGGTTGGTTGGTGTGGGATTTGAGCTGTCTTGGCATGTAAGGCATCTTCTCCCTCTTCTGTATCTCCCAGAGTTACTGGATTCTTTTAAAACCTCCATACTCTTCTCTCCTTACTTCCATGTATGCCATGACTTTGAAAAACTGTGCCTTTTGCCATAGGACAGTAGCAGTTTCCTACCCAAAAAGGCTCTGAAATCCAATTCTCATTTCCACACAACCCATCTGGGGACAGGTTTCTCTTCTGTTTTCCCGCTCATCCGAAAAAGTGAGTTTATTTTTACATGCAGAGCCTTCCCACCCCTGTGTGCAGGTACTTTGGGTCCTTGGCAGGAATTCTGCACAGGAAGCTCATGGGACGTGGGAGGCAGAGAGTTTAGGAGATGACATGGGGAGGAAGAGCAGGCCAAATATTCCAAGACAAAATACAGCTGGATAAAGACAGTATTGGGTCAGGAGAGAAGGAGGTTTGGTCCTGTCTAGTTAAACCATCATATGAGGGGGAGGATTTGTCACCTGGGAAGGTACCAGCCATGAACTTCCAATTCCTGCCTGCCTTGGCCCCTCATATGGAATAATCTGAAGGTTTACACTTCTCTACCTGTTCCTCTTGTCTTTATGTTCCTCCTCCCTTTGTGTTTCTGGGATAAGACGTGAGGCTCAGAAGGAAGATGCTTCTCCCATTTTAGAAAGTCCCAGAAATATTTCTCTGCCTATAGGATCGGATCCCATGGCCTAAGCACCACATTCCCTTTCTGAGTGCCCAGAGGAGCTCTTCCTTTGAGCTGAAGGCGGGCAGGGAGGAGTTGTGGGCAGCTGGAATGCAGTCCAGCCTTGGAAAAGCAGCACGGCACGGGAACGAGGGCCAGGAGGAGGGGCAGGTGTAGCTCAAGTGGGCATTAATAAGGGGGAGGAGCAGAGCCAAAATCTCACAAGATTATCCCACACTGGCTCCCCACTCCCTAAAAAACATCTGCTTCCTTGGAGCTCTCCCCCGGCAGCGTTGGCTCTGCAGGTGCTCCCCACACACAAGTGCCAATGTTTCTGAGGATCTCGCTGCACCTCCTCCCTGCCTTCTCCCCTCCTCTTCCATCGTGTCTCACCACTTCCTCAGCCCCCTCTGCCTTACTCAGCTCTGCCTTTTGTCGCTCCAAAGCTTGAATGTTTTGCACTCGAATATCTGAAGTTACTCTCAGAGCTCAGCAGGCGGTGCCGGGGGTGCAAGAGGTGCTTCCCCATCTCCTGCCTTTCCAGCAATAGGTGCTTCCCCATCTGCCTTTCCAGCAATAGGAGCTTCCTCACCTCCTACCTTTAGAGCAATAGGAGCTTCCTCATCTCCTGCATTTCCAGCAATAGGTGCTTCCTCACCTCCTGCCTTTAGAGCAATAGGTTCCTTCCATATCCTGCCTCTCCAGCAATAGGTGCTTCCCCATCTCCTGCCTTTCCAGCAATAGGAGCTTCCTCACCTCCTGCCTTTAGAGCAATAGCTGCTTCCTCACCTCCTGCCTTTAGAGCAATGCCTGTTCCTTCCATCTCCTGCCTTTCCAGCAATACCCGTTCCTTCCATCTCCTGCCTTTCCAGCAGTAGGTGCTTCCTCCATATCCTGCCTCTCCAGCAATAGGAGCTTCCTCCATATCTGCCTCTCCAGCAATAGGAGCTTCCTCTCCTCCTGCCTTTAGAGCAATAGGTGCTTCCTCACCTCCTGCCTTTCCAGCAGTAGGAGCTTCCTCATCTCCTGCCTCTCCAGCGATATCTTTTCCCTCCATCCCTTACCTTTCCAGCAATAGGTGCTGCCTCACTTCCTGCCTTTCCAGCAATACCTGCTCCCTCCATCTCCTGCCTTTCCAGCAATAGGAGCTTCCTCATCTCCTGCCTTTCCAGCAACAGGTATTTTCTCAAATCCTGCCTTTCCAGCAATAGGTGCTTCCTCCATATTCTGCCTTTCCAGCAATACCTTTTCCCTCCATCCCTTACCTTTCCAGCAATACCTGCTCCCTCCATCTCCTGCCTTTCCAGCAATACCTGTTCCTTCCATCTCCTGCCTTTCCAGCAATACCTGCTCCCTCCATTTCCTGCCTTTCCAGCAACAGGTACTTTCTCAAGTCCTGCCTTTGCAGCAATAGGTGCTTCCTCATCTACCTTTCCAGCAATACCTGCTCCCTCCATCACCTGCCTTTCCAGCAATACCTGCTCCCTGCCATCTCCACAGGCCAAGGCAGGTCTGGCACCGGTGCCTTGGTGTTGGGTGTGAGGCAGGAGCTGCAGAAGGAACAAGCAGTGATGGGTGTTTCGTGTCTGTCCTCGAGTGTTTGGAAGTCCTGAGGTATCTACGAATCGACTGGTGTTTAGGAAAAGGCATCTTAAAGATGCTCCTGTCTCTGTTCTCTGTTTCTTCACCCCTCTGTCCTGAAAATGTGGGGTTTTCCTCAGCACCCCCCAGATTGATTCTGTCCATCAGAGCAGCAGCTTGGCTACACCACAGCACTGAAACCAGAGTCTGTTTAATTTGTTGTTAGAAGTTCCCAGAGGGAAATGGTTTCGAGGACCTTGTGGAGGGAAGGGATGAGGAAAAGAATTGTGGGGGGGAAATGTTCTCAAGTTGCCCATGTTCTGTCTGGGGTTTATCTCCATAGTTAGTGATCTAAATCTCCGTTTTTTAGCGATTTATTTGGCAGCCCAGGGGCAGGAGCAGCATTCCTGCTCCTTGTTGGAGCCACACTGAGCTCTGTTCCTCTCTGCTGAACCCAGCAGATCACAAGGTTTCGCTGGACCAGCAGCAACTTTCCCCTGGTTCCACTTTAAACACAGCCATAACAATCCCTCTGTGGTTTTGCCTTTCTCTTGGACTCTGTTTTTCCACGCTGTTCCACGTGGTTCCAGCAGGGTGCTGTTGGCTCTGCTTTTGTTGTCAGCCCACGACTGGGTTTCTTGCTTTTCAAGAACTTTGGCCAAGTGATTTTCTTTTCTCCTTGGCTGCTCCTTCTGGTCACAGGCTGGGCCAGAAGAACCACCAAGGTTTATCCTTTAACTGGAACAAACCTGAAGGGATGTGGGTTCTCAAGTGTAGACTCAGCCTTACGACTCGTCTGTGAAGAAACCACCGTGTGTTTCGTGTTTCATGGGGTGGAAAAACATCCCAAAGTGGGAAAAGAAGCATCAGGGAGGGTTTGGAGTTGTTGATTTCCCTGTACTTCACGTACCAAGGAAGTGGGTTCTGTGCGTTTCATGTTTTAATAGTTGCAACTAATGTTTATAAAGAGCTTGTTATTTACGTTTTCAGCACTTTAAAGAAGAAAAAAAAATAAAAGTTGTTCAAGCTGTTCCTAGATACTTCTGATTTATTGACAACAGCGTCTGTGCTGATGGCACTTGGACAGTGAGTGACATTTTTCTGTTTATTTTCTGAAGGAGGATGACGGTGTCCAACTCCTCCAGCAGCTTTTCCAGCTCCTTAGCAGTCCCCAAGCCCTGGAACCTCGAGTTCCTCCCCAAATATTGGTCCTGGCTCAGGTGATGGGAGCACCTGAGGGGGTTTAAGAGCCTCTCAGGTGTCTTGTGTGGGTCTTAAAGTCGTGTTTTGTGCTGAGTAACCCCGTGGAGCTTTGCTGGGATGGACTTGGGGGATTGGAGCTGGCAGGAGGTGGAGCCAGGTGGGGTCGGGCTCTGCTCCAGGGGAACAAGGGACAGGATGAGAGGAAACGGCCTCAAGTTGCTCCAGGGGAGGTTTAGATTGGATATTGGGAATATTTTTTCATGGAGAGGGTTGTAAAACATTGGAACAGCCTGCCCAGGGAAGGGGTGGGGTCCCCATGCCTGGAGGGATTTAAAATCCCTGTGGATGTGGCACTTGGGGACAAGGGGCGGTGGTGGCCTTGGCAGTGCTGGGTTAAGGGTTATGATCTCGAGGGCTTTCCCAGCCTAAATTCCATGATTCTATCTGCCTGCAGCTCCCTTGCTGCTCGTGCTGACTCTACCCCTGCATTCCTGAGGATTTGTGGGAAATCAGCAGCTGAGTAGAGGAGAGGGACCCCAGGGCAGTGTCTTGGAGGGAGAGGAAAGGAGAGCTCCTGTCACATCCCAGACAACACAGAGATCAGCCTCGGGATGCCTGGTGGGAAAACCTGGCTCCATCCGTGCTGCTGCTCCCAGGAATGGGCAGTTCTGGGATGATGATCCTCCCTCTCCTCTGCACTGATCCACCTCCCAGGCCTTCTCCTGCAGCCCCTCAGCCCCAAATCCCTCCCACCTTTCGCCACTCAGCCGTTTTCCTTCTCAGCACCTGCTGCTTTCTCCGGTCGTGCCTTTTCCTTCTCAAAAATTAACTCCCCTTAAGCTCCTGTAAATGACTTTGCTGCTCCAACAGAGGAGTTTCCTTAGCTCTAATCCCAGTTTATTTTTCATCCAGCTGGATCCAGGCCCTTACAGAGCTCAGCACCTGTCCGGGGGGGGGATCATGTTAACCCCGAGAGCCTGGATGGGCCTGGCAGGGAAATGTTTGGCACGTTGTTTTGTGGGATCAGGGCGCTGAGCTGTGACCCTCTGAAAGATGATCCAGCCTAAGGAGAAGCTGGACTGACTGGGCTAACTGGGCCAGTTTGGGCTTCCCCAGGCAGCAGTCACTGGGAGAACTGGAGTCTGGAAGCCGGGGAAAAAGAAGGATTTAAAGTCCTGCTGGAACGCCCGTGTGTGATTCCATCGGGTGTCTCTGCTTGTCTTGAGCACAGACTCAGGACTGATGGAAATAATTCCCGTCCCTGCGGGAAGAACTGGCTGGGTTTGTTGTTCCAAGCCGGAGTTTTCGCTGCCCACCTCGAGTTTTCTTAAAATCTGGCTTTGCAGATGGAAGCTGACAAGGAATGTTCCTGTGACTTCCTCCTGGAGCCAGCAGGAAGCCCAGCCCCACTCCCAGCTGTCACGTGTGGGGTGGCTCCCTGAGACCCCCAAATCTCCCTGAGGATGGTGGGCTGACCCTGGGTGCCCCCCAAAGCTGCTCTCACTCCCCTCCTCAGCTGGGCAGGGAGATAAAAATCCAAGGACAGGCTCGTGGGTCGGGATAAGGGCAGGGAGGGGTCACTCACTGGTTACTGTCATGGGCAAACAGGCTCGATTTGGGGAAATTAGTTTAATTTATCAATCAAATCAGAGCAGGGCAGTGAGAAACAAACCCAAATCTTAAATCACCCTCCCCCACCCTTCCCTTCTTCCCAGACTCCTGAATTCTCTCCCACAGGGAATGGAGGCTACAATCATACATTGTCTCTGCTCCTTCCTCTGCAGGGGTTGGACTCTTCACACTCTTCCCCTGCTCCAGTTTGGGGTCCCTCCCATGGGAGACAGATTTCCATGAACTTCTCCCATTTGGGTCCTTCCCAGGGGATGCAGTTCTCCATGAACTGCTCCAGCATGGATCCCTTCTTCCAAGGGATCAGTCCCTCGGGAACAGGCTGTGGGATCACGAGTCCTGCCAGGATCCTGCTCCAGTATGGGCTCCCCTCTTCATGATGCTCCTGCCAGGACCCTGCTCCAGCATGGGCTTCCCATGGATCCCATGGGATCCCAGCCTCCTTCAGGCATTGCCCACACTCCGGTGTGGAGTCTCCATGGCTCCCTGTGGATCTCTGCTCCCCCTGGACCTCCATGGGCTGTGCAGGGCTACAGCTGCCTCACCACAGCACCACAATCTGCCAGGGAATCTCAGCTCCAGCACCTGGAGCACTTCCTGCCCCTCCTGCCCCTCCTTCTGCACTGCTCTGGGGGTCTGCAAGGTTTTCCTCTCACATATTCTCACTCCTCTCTCCCTCTGCTCTTCCACACCAGTTTACCCTCTTCCTTCTTCCACATTTTATCCCAGGGGTTCTCCCACCATCACTGATGGGCTCAGCCTTGTCCAGCGTCCTGGACTGGAGCCGGCTGGAATTGGCTCCGTGGACACGGGAGAAGCTTCCAGCACCTTCCCACAGAGGCCACCCCTGCTCCCAAAATCTCCCAGTTTCTAGATGAGCTCACGTAACGCCCGTTGTTGAGGGTTGTTCCCCCTCCAGAAAAAAATGGGAAGAAACTTCATTGTTGACTGAACAGTCGTCGATCCGGGGAAACAACAACCCCTCCTCTCCTTCCCCAATCCAGGGAAACGCGAGTTGTCAGTCGAAATGGATCTGGTTGGATTGATATCAGCCAAAGAATTGATATTCTTTCTGGTATTTAACCAAAAAAGTGATAGTCTTATGTCACTCCAAATGTGGTTTTAGATAAACAGATTCTCTCCCCTCTGTTGTTACAAAACATTTCGTGTGTCAACATTTAGGGACTGTATCAATTATCTGGCTCGAGCTGCGAGGGGAGGGAGGGGGGTTTTCCCTTGTGAGAGGGATTTGGGTTATCATCCATATTCATGGGAGAGATTTTGCCGCCTTGGGAAGGACGGGATGGAACCTTTAGAGAAGGGAGAGTTGCCTTGCAAAGCTTTTGTGGCTGCAAAACGATTTTATTTTTCCTTTTTCGGATCGTTCGGGCTCCGAGCAGAGGTAAAGAAAACAAACCTGGGTGACGGGCGAGTTTTTGGGATAAAGGTTGACCTCGGAGCTTCGGGGATAAGAAGGGAGCAGGAAAACGTCGCTGTGGGGTCAGAAGGGGGTTTGAGCTGCAGCCACTTTTAATTAAGACAAGCAAATGATTAACTCCCAGGACACGGTACAAGGATGGCAGCGGGTTCGCTCCAGGGGGCAGGATGTGTCCCTGGAATGGATCTTTGCTCCTCATCTCCCCGTTCCTGAGGATGGTTGGGTTTTCCAGCGCGGCAGGGAGAGGGTAGGAGGGGAGGTGATGATGGAACAATTTGGTTTTAACAATATCTCTAAGGAAAAACGAACAAGAAATTATAAAATACCATTTCCCCCCCCCTCTGTTTTCTGCTCCACTTTTTGCCCTCTGGACACAACCAGAGGCAGGCTCTGCTTCAAACCCCTTTTCTGTCCCTTTTCCACCTGGAGCTGCAGGAGTCTTGCCACTCAGCGAAAAGGGATCAGTGGTGAATCAGCCTAAAACCAGAAACTGGTTTTACAGGTGGAAAGAAAACAGGGGAAAAAAAAGATCATCTCCACAGCCACAAAGCAGAGCAGCAGCATCCCCACAGCAAAAAAAAATGGGATGTTCATGTTTTTCCCTGTGTAGCAAAAATAACGGATTTATTTTCCAGGTACATTTTTTAATTCCTCCCTTAGAAGGAAAAAAAACTGTTTATGACCTGCCTTTATTTCCTTTATTGCCTTCATTTTAATCTGTTGCCTTTACTACTCTGGCACCAAACCTTCCTCTTATTCCCCGACTCCTTTCCCTGCTTCACCCACATCTCCTGTCTATTTGCTGTCCCTTTGCTCTTCCTCGGAGAATTGATCCTAATCCTCCAAACAATTTCGCCGGCGTTTGAAGGTCCAGACACTTCTTATTCCACTAATCTAGGGAAGAGGATTCTGGAGACGGCTCCGTGTGCCCCCCCCTTGTGCCCCCAGCCCTGCATGACCTTGGGTTTATCTCCACAAATCGTTACGATTTCCAGGTTCTTTATTTTTAATCAGGTGTTTATTACAAAGGTCAGTGGCAGTTGTTGGGCTCCTGTTGAAGTGAGAGTAGGTGTTTCCACGAGGAAATGGAATCAGAGAATTGTTTGGGTTGGGAAAGACCTCCAAGATCGTTGAGTCCGAGCCTTACCCAGCGCTGCCGAGGCCGGCACTGACCCATGTCCCCAAGTGCCACATCCACACGTTTTTTGAACATTTCCAAGGATGGTGATCCCACCACTGCCCTGGGCAGCTGTGCCAGGGCTGGACAACCCTTTCCATGAAGAATTTCTCCCTGACATCCAGCCTAAACCTCTCCTGGCATAACTTGACACCGTTCCTTCTCCCCCTGTTGCTTCTTTTTTGGGCATAGAGCCCAACCCTCCCCAGCTCCCCCCTCCTGTCAGGGGGTTGCAGAGCCAGAAGGTCCCCCCCGAGCCTCCTTTTCTCCAGGCTGAGCCCCCCCAGCTCCCTCAGCTGCTCCTGCTGCTCCAGCCCCTTCCCAGCTCCGTTCCCTTCCCTACACACGCTCCAGCCCCCTCTCAATGTCTTTCTTGCTGTGAGGGGGGAATTTGGGGTCATTTATCAGAAGTCTTTGAGAATGTGGGGCAATTTTTCAGATGTCTTTCACCTTTTGCCTTTGTTTGCCTCATTATTTACTCAAACTATTCCACATACGAGGCAAAAATCTCCTTGTTCTCCCCGTTCCCACCCGGGACTACATTTCCCGTGACGCCCCGCGGCCCACGCGCGCTCCCCATTGGCTGGTGGCCACAGCGCGGCCCCGCCTCCCGGCGGGAGCGGCCGGACTACAGCTCCCGGCGTGCCCCGCGGCAGCTGCGGTTGGCCGCGGCCAATGAGCGCGGCGGCGCCGCAGGGGGCGGGGCCGGGCGGCGGGGGAGGCTGTTTAAAGTGGCGCCTGCGGGATGGCGGAGCCGGCGGACTATCCCCCGTTCCAGCTGGGGAAGCCCCGCTTCGAGCAGGTACCGTGCCGGCGGCGGGAGGCGGCTGAGGGGGGACACACAGTGTGTGTGGGGGGGCTGTCCCTGCGCGCGGCGCGTCCCTCCCCCACCCCCCTAACCCCGGGCGGGGGTCTCCCCGCTCCCCTCTCCGCTTAGCCCCGCCCCCGCCGCGGGGCGGCGCGCTGATTGGCGCGCAGCCCGCCCGCGATTGGCCGGCGGGGCTGTCACTCAGAGCCGCCGCCCCCTGCCCCGCGGCGGGTCCCGCGGCGGGCGCTGATTGGCGCGTCCCGCCGGGCCCCCGTGGCGCGGGGCGCAGGGCGGGGGGCGCGGGGCCCGGGGATCGCGGGTTCGAGCTCCGCAGGCGCCGCCGGGGGCGGCAGGGGTGGGTGGAGGGTCCCGGTGGGAATGTCCTTGCCCCCCGTGGGATGGTGCGAGGGCTGGATTATGCCCCGCGAGCCCAAGGGTGCAGGGCGGCGAAGAGCAGTACTTGGGGGATGCTCCAGGATGAGCCAGGGATGCTCCAGACGGGCACTTCGCCCTCCTCCCCGTGGGCTGTCCGGGTTTGGGGGTGGCTGGGTAAGAGCAGGCGCTCCTGGATTGGGGATTGTGGGACCTGGTCGAGGTGCCAACCAAGGACAGGCTGGCCCAGAGAGTCTGGTGGGGCATCCCTGTGCTCCACAGCTGACACCTGGGGGATGGGGAAGGGAGCCCCGAGCTCACACACCTGTGCCCAGGTGAGCAGAGCTGATGTAGGGATGGAGTGGCTCTTCCCCGCTGCCACCATCCCCAGCTGGTCTCAAGGTTCCTGGTGTGGCTGACAGACACACCCCTCCTCCTGCCCCTGCAGCTGATAAAGTGTCAGGCTGATAAAGTTCATTAAACCTCCTTCAGCCACCCTGGAGAAGAGTGGGAGGGGAGTGGATGGGGAGTGGCTGTGGCCACTGCTAAAGCCAGAATGGCAGCAGGAGCCTGCTCCTTAATCGGGGGTGTGTGTCCCCCCAGTGGGACAATGTCCAAGGAGACCCTTCCTACTATCCACAGGAATCCAGGACCACTATTTACCAACCAGCTGCCTCAGCCTGGCGGGACCCAACCATCCCTTTGGGTTGCTGAGAAATCCAGTGGCAGGTTTCCCATGGGAGCCAGCTCCGAGGTGGTGGATCCACTTCCCACGCCCCATATCCTTATGGGGCTTGGAGCAACCTGGCCTAGTGGAAGATGTCTTTGCCCATGGAAAGGGGTTGGATTTAGATGGCCTTTAAAGGGTCGCTTCCAACCCCAAACCCAGCAGTGATTCCGTGACCCCTGTCCAGGAGGTCACGTCCTCGGAGCGACAGGGAAGGGGTGACTCCCCCCCTGCAGGAGCCGAGGGATGCTCAGGCTGTGGAGAGATGGAGCTTTTTAATAAGGAGAGGAGGAGGAGGAGGAGGAGGAGGAGACGCTACTCCCTTCTAGACACCACAGATGATTCCAGGCACACTTGGCAGCGAGTCAGGCACAGAATCGGTGCGTTCTGTTCATTAAGGAGCGACTGTCACTTGTAGCAGCATTTAGAAAACGTTTCGAGGGCTATGGCAGGATGTTAATGGCTCTGTGTGTGTGTGCTCAGTGGAGTGGGAATGTCCTCTTCTCCCTGCCACCCCTGGGAATGTCCTCTCCTCCCTGCCACCCCTGGCAATGGGCGGGTCCGGGGTGAGGGTTGTCCTGCGGTGAAAGGGCCCTTGGCATTGGGTGCTTTGGGGGTGCTTCTTTTCCAGCATTAGGAATCACTCCCCTTCTCTTCTGTGCTGGTTTTATCCCTTTCCTGTGAATTTTCCAGCAAAGGAGTGCTGGTGGGAGCTGCAGGATGGGTTGTGGTGCTGCTCTTGCCCTGTGCTCCCCTTTTTTCTCCTGCTCCATCCGCCCGTGGATGATGGACAAACTGGACAGCCCAGTTTGGGATCTGGCAGCGTTGTGAGGTCACAGGGCAAGAGAGGTTTGGATGTTTCCATGGTTTATGGCTCCTGGTTGGATCCTGGGGTGGGCTCTGCTCCATATGGGGCACAGCAACCTGTGCCATCAGCACCAGGACCTGCTCCCATCCTGGCCTGGCAGAGCCCAGATCCTTCATCCCTAGATCAGACTCTTGCATTTCCCCCATCATGACCTTGGTGTTCCCTTCCAAGCACAGCCTCCAGTGCTGGAGAGGAACACCTCCATCCACATTCCCAAGGGATCACCGGGCCCCAAACCCCTCGATCCTTTCCCATCAGTGATTTCCCCACGCACCTCTCTGCCTTTTCCTGTTCTTTCAGTGGCTTTCCCGGGTTTTTATCTGTTTGTATGATCTCGGCTTGAGCTGCCAAAGGATGCCCGGGTTGTTTTGGAAAGGATTAGTGACGCTTGGGGTGGTTGTTTAAATTCTGGACGACAACACTTCTCTTCCCTCGGCGGCGCTGGCTGGGAGCAGCTCTGGGGCTGCTTAAAGGGAGGTTTGATTGAAACTGGGGCCGGGAGAGATGCGAGGGGGGGAAAACAAGGAAAAGTTCTGTGTCAGGAACAAAACCCTTGGAGAGCAGGCTGGGCTGCCTGGGGATTTGGTTCAGGGGAGACACGGTGGTTTCCTTCCCCTGCCGTGACCCGGCGCTCCCGGGAAGCGGCTGAGCCGAATTTAGGGCAGCAGATGGGACACGTCCGTGCCCAGCACTACCTCTGGAGGTTATGAAATTCCCCCTTTTTTCCTCCTCTGGCTTTGCAGTTCACTTGTTTTCCCTCATCTCCAGGCAAAGAGATGTTCTGTCGAGTCACCTTTTTTTTTTCCCCTTCGGTCTCTTTGCCGGAAAGAGGCTCCAAATCCCAATGGGAACAGGCTATTTTTAGGGGAAAGAAGAAATGAGGACGTTAGGCTTGAGAATGTGTGATAAGGACTTAATTTTCTGACAAGTAGGCCTAATTGGTTAGAAATACTCCTAGTTTTTTCGCTTTATTTCCTTATTTTATTCTGGTTTTTTTAAGGATTTGCTAAGTGCTTCCTCTGCTAAATCCTAAGGCGTGTTCCCAGTGCTCTGGGAGCTCTGCCTACAGCCCAGGAATTTATCCTGGGTAAAGTCCAGTGGAATATGTCCCTGCCAATGGAGTAAGGTGATCTTTAAGGTCCCTTCCCTCTAAAAAGCAGCACGGGGTTGTCTCAGCTGGTGCAGGAGAACAGCAAGAACAGGGGAAAAGGAACAAGGAGGGAGCTGATTTCCTTCCCAGCTGGAGTCAAGCAGGGTCATCTCAACGTGCAGGAGTAGGAAATAATAATAAAAAAGAGGTCACAGGACTTGGATCCTTCAGGAGAAGGAAATAAAGGGGAATAAACCCAATCCAGAAAGAGCTGTGGCTTTTCTCAATGACCTTGTGTTAAGAAGCTGTTTTAAAATTCCATAATGAAAATCAAGGAAGGAAAAACCTGCAGCTTCACAGGTTGGACTTGATGACCTTAAAGGACTTTTCCCACCTAAATGATTATGATCCTAAACATCTTTTGTGCCTTGGGCAGCTCAGTTTGTGTATGTGCAGTCATGGAGTGTGGGATGTGTTTGGGATGTTTTATTCCATTGCCCATTTGGGCAATTCCAGGACATCCATATTAACATCATCCTTAGGGATGTGCTGATGTCAGAGCTTGGCCCTGTGATATTTTAAATATTGGAACTCAGAGGTGTTTCATGTGAGGGCATCAGGGCTAAAAATCGCTGTTTCCTGCTCTTGAATTTGGTAATTTTAAAGCCCAGCCAGGGTTTATGACACCATTACCCCAATCATGGGCCTCCAACACTCTCCTGAGATCCCACCTGGAGTTCTGCATCCAGCTCTGGGGTCCTCAGCACAGGAAGGACGTGGAGCTGTTGGAGTGAGCCCAGAGGAGGCTCCGAGATGATCAGAGGGATGGAGCAGCTCTGCTGGGAGGAAAGGTGAGAAAACTGGGATTGTTCAGCCTGGAGAAGGGAAGAGAAGCTCTGGGGTGACCTAACTGTGACCTTCCAGTGCTTGAAGGAGCGACAAGAAAGATGGAGAGAGAATATTTACAAGGGCCTGGAGAGACAGAACAAGAGGGAATGGCTTCAAACTGCCAGAGGGCAGGGTTAGGTGGGATATTGGGAAGGAATTCCTGGTTGTGAGGGTGGGGAGGCCCTGGCACAGGTTGGGCAGAGAAGCTGTGGCTGCCCCTGATCCCTGGAAGTGTCCAAGGCCAGGTTGGAACAACCTTGGCTAGTGGAAGGTGTCCCTGCCCGTGGCAGGGGGTGGAACTGGATGATCTTTAAGGTCCCTTCCAACCCTTTCCAAACCATTCTTTGGTTCCATGAATACAACCTGCCAAAATCCCCCATCCATTGGCTTTTTCAGCCAGGACTGGATTTTAAATGAGGACTTGGTTTGTTTGTGTCTTTTCCTGTAAGTTGTAAACCCCTACAGCTGCATGTTAAAGGTTCCTGTGCCACGTCCTGCCTGTGCTGAGCAGAGCACAAGCAGAGCTGTCACTGCTGGTGGCTGATGTCACTGAGGTGCAGGAGCTGCTCCCATGTGGATCTTGGCTCTTTAACATTAAAAGGTCAAATTAAGAGCATGAAAGGACTGAAAATCCATAGTTTGAGCCTAAACTTGCAGTGGGCTGGACCACAAGTGCGTGTGACATTGCACATTCTCAGCCAGGCCTTGTCATGGTCCACTTGCTCAAAGGCTTGAATTGCCTTAATTTTTGTTTGGTTTAGCTTAAATCTCTTCCTAATTAATTTAAAGCTGACATAAGCCTGATTTTTAGCTCACCCCACCCCCAGGTCTGCCTGCCTTTTGCTCTGGCTTAATTAAATCCCTTTTAAAATCAGGTTATAATTAAACTGTAGTTGTCCCTGTCCCCTGTTCTTCCCAGCAGAGGCTTCTTGGAATCTTTTCCCATTTAAAGGTGATAAACACCTTGGTAATGGTCACTTACCTTCTCCCACTGCTCTTCTTCAAATTCCTTGAGCCTACAAGGAGTATTTCCCTTCTTGTTCTTATCTTGGAGTCTTCATGGCCAGCTGTGCTGAGCTGGATCCATAACACTCCTGAGCTGCTGTGCCCTGGGAATTAATATTCCCAGCCACTTCATCTTGGTGCAGGCTGGTGAGAAGTGGTCCCAAAATAGCCACGATTAATCACAGGAAATTTGTGTTATTCGTTTTTTTTTTCTCCCAGGGAAGTGTTTACTACAGCAGATGTTACAGGGATAAAGTGGCGAAAAAGACCAGGGATGGAGGTCTGGGAGCTGAAGGTCAAAGTTCTGGGAATCTCACAAGCTCCAGCCCTGGCTGGAGTGTGACAGCAGAGCTGGGAATGAGCCTGTTACAAGGGAACCATCCAGAATTCTCTTGGAAATCAGGGTTTGGTTGTTGGAGGGCACTGAACAGGAGACTGTTCCTGTGTCCCGGGGCTGGATCCTCATCCTGTTCCCTTGGTACTTCATGGAATCAAAGAATCCTAAAATGGTTTGGGTTGGAAGGGACCTTAAAGATCATCCAGTCCCACCCCCTGCCATGGGCAGGGACACCTTCCACTAGCCCAGGTTGCTCCAAACCCCATCCAACCTGGCCTTGGACACTTCCAGGGATCCAGGGGCAGCCACAGCTTCTCTGCCCAACCTGTGCCAGGGCCTCCCCACCCTCACAGGGAGGAATTTCCCCTAAATTTTTACATTACTAGGATTTAATGGGAGTTTTTTTCCCTTTTTTTTTTTTTTTTGCATGCAGCTCTATGAAAACAAATCTTAGATTAAAAAAATTCTGATGGCTTCTAGTCAGGAGACTAAACCCGGGAAGCAGGAAAGGATCTGGAGGATGGAAAGGCGACCAACAAGGTCTAACAGTGAAGCAGCTTTCCATAGTCATCCAAAAAGGAAAAATGCAAAGTCCCATGGCTGGACAGCAGGAAAAAAAATGGGTATTTTTTTGTTCAGGGGCTGTACAGTCGTGGTAAAGACACTGCAGGAGTGAAATACAGGGTGGTGATGGTGAGATGGAGCCTCAAGAAGACAATGTGGCTCTTGGTTTGACCTTGGTTCCATTTGATGTGGTTCTCAGAGGGCTTTTGTTGTGGAGAAATGAGGCTCTTATTCATCAGAGTTTAACAAAGCAAAGCCAAACTTGTTCAGACTCATATTCCTATTTTTTTTTTGGTGTTCTCTTTAAAATCCTGGCCTGGTGGGAGTGAAGGACGTTCCATTTCCTTGTTGGAAGGACCCTGGACTAGAGGCAGCAGAGGGAGGAGTTCTGTTGATGGCTTGTCTTCTGTGCTGTCCCCAGGTGTGATGAGGAATGCTGAGCTGATCAGGATGCACTGAAGGATCAATCACTGCCACGGGAGTGCAGCTCCTCCCGTTTCTTGGGATCTGAGAGAGAGAGCGGAAAGATTTTGGCTTTAGTCGAGGTGACAAAGTTTGAGCCTCGGGGTGACAATAACCCTTCTGCTGGAAAGGGTGGGGGGGTTGAGCACCACAGATTTGTAAGAGTTTTTCATGTCAGGGCAGCTCCTAAAAGCAGGTTGTGTTTTAGAGAGCTCGTGGTACCGCAGAAAGAAAGAGGAAACCACGGTGTTGAGTTGGGTCTTGTCGCCTGTTACGGGGGAGGGAGGATGGGCTGGAGCTCCTCACCTGCTCCCTGTGCATTCCTGAAGGTCAGAGATCACAGAATCATGGAATGGGTTAGGTTGGAAGGGACCTTCAAGACTATCCAGTCCCACCCCCTGCCATGGGCAGGGACACCTTCCACTAGCCCAGGTTGCTCCAACCTGGCCTTGGACACTTCCAGGGATCCAGGGGCAGCCACAGCTTCTCTGGCCAATCTATGCCAGGGCCTCACCACCCTCACAGGGAAGAATTTCTTCCTAAAATCCCATCTAAATCTATCCTATTTCAGCTTAAAGCCATCCCTCCTTGTCCTGTTGTCCTGTCACAGCTTGCCCTTGATAAAGGTGTTCTTCAGAACTGGCTTCTTCCTTGTGTTCCAGCCTAGGGAAGGAGCACTTGTGCATTCCCATTGTCCTTTCTTTGAAGTAACCGTGGCAAGAGGGTGATTCCTTTATTTTTTTAAAAAGCAGGGATGGAAGAAGCAGGCACTGGGACAGCCCTGTCTGCTCCCAGGTGAGTAATTGGCCCTGGGTGACCTTGCACCATGAAGTTCCTTGTGGTATCCCAAGGACTGTTGTCCTGACTCCACTGGAACGGACCTGCCCTTGCCCTGGGGCTTGTCTGACCACAGACTGGGCAAGTTCAGGCAACACCACCTGGAAACAAATCCCTCCTTCCTTCCTGCACTGGCACAGGTTGGGCAGAGAAGCTGTGGCTGCCCCTGGATCCCTGGAAGTGTCCAAGGCCAGGTTGGAGCAACCTGGGCTAGTGGAAGGTGACCCTGCCCATGGCAGGGGGTGGAATGAGATGGTCTTGAAGGCCCCTTCTAACCCAAAGCAGTCTGTGATTCCATGATTTGAGGATTAGAATTTGGGCACTCAGTTGAAGCACCAGGTCAGCGCCGGCACTGGGCAGGAGAGGAGCAGGGAGTGTGGGAATGGGATTACGTCAGGATGGGTTGGAGCTGCTCAAACCTGTCCTTAGCTGGGTGTAGCTGAGCTTGACCAGGCAGGATCAGGCCTGGAGCCCAGGGCTGGAGCTGAACTAACCAAACCACAACCCTGGGATACAGGATCAGCTCCCTGAGAGCCTGGACAGCTTGGGAATTGAAATCTGCCCTTCAAAAAAACAACATTTATATCCCGCACGTTTGGACTTACGGTCTCCTTCCCTCTTCCCTGACATTTACACCTTGGTTAAGTGGGTGTAAAATATTGATGCTCCGTTTAATTCTACTCAGTGTTGTTTTTCTCCCTGTGAGATGAATATCACAGAGATAAAAGCGGTGGAGAAGTCGAGACCACTTAAATTTAAACACACCCCCCCCCCCGCCCCATTCTGTTCTTGTTTAAACCACGTAATTCCAACTGCTCTGGATCCTCCTGGTGTCTGCTTGGCATGGAGCGAGTGCTGAGGGACGGGCAGTGGGAGAGGGCCGATGGAATGTGGGAGATGAGGATCAGGGAGAACGTCAGGAGGGGCCGGGTGAGTCAGGGATTAGTCACATCCCTCCCTGCACCACTGGGAAGCGCCGGGCAGCGGTGACGGGAAGGATGGGAAGGACAGTGGCATCTGCAGGGAGCTTCACCCTCAAAATCAAAAGCAAGGCAGCAAAATGTCAAGCTCAGGAACGTTAGAAAGTACCAGAATTATTGTTAATTAAATCTATGCTAGTTAAAAACCGCTGTGCTTTTTTTCTTTTTTTTTTTTTTTTCCCCCCAAAGTTGTGTGCAGCGATTTGGTTTAATTGTGGTTGGTTTGTTTTTTGTTTTTTTTTTTTAGAGCAGAACATGATAAAATAACAGAGAGAGAGAGAGAGTTTTGTGAGCAGGGGTGTTGTGAGGTGTTTATGAGGACGGGGTTTGTGGCTCAAAGCTGGGAACGGCCCTTGGAGAGGGATTTCTGCTGGAATAAGGAGGCAGAATGCCTGGTGCTTCTCTGTGCTTGATGGATGGAGCAGAGGAGAAGCAGCACGTTTCAGAGGGCGCTGCCAGGCAGTGATTAAATGCTGTTCTCAGTGCTGTATCCACACTCCAGTCCTTTATTTATAGCACATCCCTGCGTTAAAAACGCAGCAGGAGATTTGCCGGCGCGTGGCTGGAGAACACCCGGACAGAGGGGTCCTGGCGTTTGAGGGGATGTGGAAATCCGTGATCTCCCTGGCTGTGGTCCTTTCCACATCCGTGGTGTGCTGGGAATTTTGCTGGGGAGAAGCCACAGGACAGAGAGGGGCCACTGGAGCAGAGTGTCCTGTGTCCACTTGGCCTTGCCGGTGTCCGGAGGAGGGTCTGGCACTCACCTGCATCCAGATCAAAGAATCCAGACTGATGTTGGAGTGATGATGTAAATGTATCCTGAGTGCTCTTAATATATCAGCATTTCATGGTCTGGTGCTTTGAGTTTGCATAAATTACATTTTTATTTTTATTTTCTAAATACTGAGTCTCCTTTTCTCCTTTCCTTTGGAGCTGCCCATGATCTTCCCCTCCTGTTTCACAGATCTCTCCCCCCTTCTTTCAGACTCCCTTCCTGGTTCTGGAAGTGTTCAAGGCCAGGTTGGACAAAGCCCTGGGCTTAGAGTGCACATTTGGAAAAATCCAAGCTGGATGTGTTTGTGTAGGGATGACGCTGTGGGAAGATGCTCTTGCTGGGAGCAGCAAGTGTTTGAAGGACCAGAAAGGGATCCAGAGAATCCTAAAATGGTTTGAGTTGGAAGGGATTTTGAGAATTACTCAGTTCCACCCCCTGCCATGGGCAGGGGCACCTTCCACTAGCCCAGGTTGCTCCAAGCCCTGTCCAACATGCCCTGGGACACTTCCAGGGATGCAAAATCCACAACCTCTCACTTCATTGGTAGTCTATCCCAAAAATCCATGACCCTGTGGTGCTGCTGGTCCTGTGAGGTGGATGTTGGCAGGAATGAGGATGGGAATTCCCTCGGGAATGTTGCTCAGTGTGAGAGGTCTGGAGCTGCATGTTGGATTTTTGTGGCTTCAGCATTTCCCGGGAGTCCCACAGGCAATATTTCATTTTGGGGGGAAAAAGTACAGGTTATTTTAGCAGCTTGCTGGTATCCCTTTATTAAAGCATCTGGATTGGTGTCCCATCATCAGGGTTCAAGTCCTCACCTTTTATCTTCCAGACTTCCTATCAAAAATTCTCATTAAATACATTCTGTAGTATTTATTTTTAGTTGCTACTTAATTCTGCAAAGGAAATAAAACCTTTCTCTGCAGCAGGTGAAAGGCAATTTCTCACTGACCATGTTTTGTTTCCTTTTCCTGTTTTTCCAGACTTCATTTTATGGCAGATTCAGGCACTTCTTGGACATCATCGACCCCCGCACTCTCTTTGTGACTGAGGTAAAATACACACACCTTGGGTTTGGGAAAGTGCTGGTTATTAGACAGCTTTAGATTAAAAACAATTTCTTCTGTGAACAGCACAAGTAATGAAACCGGGTCTCCAGTGGATTTGTGTCTCACAGTTGATTGATTGCCCGACTGTTAAATCCAAACTGAAACTCTCTTTTGTGTTATCCGTCGGTGAATCCACACCTCCCATCTCCCTCCAGTAACTGGTGAGCCCCTGGACTGGTTTCTGGCAAACTTGCCACTGATTTAATCTTCCCAGAAGGAAAATTCCTACAGCTCTTCATGGAAAAAAAAAAAAATGCAGGGGAGGAGATGAGAGAGCAAATATTAATTCCACGGAGGATGTGAAACTGGGTGGGTTTGTGAAAGTTTTGCACTCAAAACCACCTTTTTCCATAGTTTTTCCTTAGTTATTAACCTGTTTGTAGCAGGAGTTTGGATTTCTGGTCCTTTCTTTCCGTTTAACGTTGTCCAGAATTATTTCAGTTCTTTGCTTTCATGAAATAGTGACTGAGAGTGATGGGGAACACACAGAAGGAATATTTCTGCTTGTGATTCTGCCTGTTGGCCAGAAAACTTGGGATTTTGCTTTCAGTGAAGGGCAGCTGCTTTTTCCTTTTTATTTTCCCTTTTTCTTTTCTTTTTTTTTTTTTTTTTTTTTTTTTTTTTGTTTGTTTTGAGGTGGGGTATTTTTAAGATGAAAATATACCTGCAAGCAAATCTCAAGCCCCAGGGAGCTGAACTGCTCTGTGTAGCTAGTGGGGAACTGCACTGTGTTGGCAGGGGGGGGAAAAGATCCAATGCAACTTTAAATAATCTTTTTCTTCTAAATCAACATTTTTTTTTCCCAAAAAAACATAAGGATGAGGTGTATCATGGTGTTAACTTTGAGTACTTTGTGTGTGCAGCCGGGGGAACAGCAGAAAATAAAGCAGCTTTTCTTACACCATCAAAATGAAGATTCTACTTTCAGACTAAAGTCTGAGATGAATTTTCCAAAGCCTCCAACCTCCCCATGGAGCTCAGCTCTGGGAGGTGACCTGACAGAGGGAGAACATCACAATTCCAGGGAGGAATCACGGGATTACCTGAGGATGCAGAGCACTTTGCAGATTTTAGAGATTTTTTTTTGCTGTTTGAAGAGGATGAGAACACTTGGGCCAGAATAAAACCAACCCTACACATGAAAGGCTTGGAGCTGCTCTTACCTTAGGGGAGGTTTAGTGTTCAACAGGACTGGGAGATGTCCAAGGCCAGGTTGGACAGGGCTTGGAGCAACCTGGGCTAGTGGAAGGTGTCCCTGCCCATGGCAGGAGGTGGGACTGGATGGGCTTTAAGGTCCCTTCCAACCCAACCCATTCCATGATTCCATGATTCTGTGTCCAGTGCAAGGCAGTGAGAGTTGAAGGAGCATTTTTGGCAGTGTGGGGAATCCTCTATCCCTTGCCCTGGGGCTTGTCTGACCACAGAGTGGACAAGTTCAGGCAACACCACCTGGAAACAAATCCCTCCTTCCTTCCTGCACTGGCACAGGTTGCCCAGAGAAGCTGTGGCTGCCCCTGGATCCCTGGAAGTGTCCAAGGCCAGGTTGGAGCACCCTGGGCTAGTGAAAGGTGTCCACTGGTGGTAAAATCCCCTCCCTGACCAGGTGAATTTGCACTAGAAAGCTTTGCAGAGTTGATGTTTGCTGTGTGTTTTCCTGGGAGACGTTCCCATACTCTTGGGTTTCCCTGGGATGTTTGAGGATGAACCAGGACCAGGTGCTCCCGAGTCAAGGTCACCTGGACAGAGGTTCTGGTAGGACAGAAAGGGGTGATTTTGCCCATCTTTTTGGTGGATTTTGTTATGTCTCAGCTTGTTTTCTTTGCCTCTTTTTTTTTTGGAGGAGGATTCTTTTGGGTGGAGATCATCCATCCAGTTCTGCTTAGTTCAAATTTCTCTTAATTTAATTTCCATATTCTAATAACAGCCCTCACCTTTCTCCCTTCTCCTCTAATACGTGGTGTGTGTAAGTATGTGGTTTAATCTGTCGATTTTGTTTTCAATTTATTACATTTTTAATTTATACATATTTTAATCTGGAGATCTCGCTGTGCACACTGCAGGACCAAACTCTGGGGTTTATACAATGGCATTGATACAGGGAAAAGTCAAAATTCCCAAACCTGCTTCCTGTGTGTCCCTAAAGTGGGGGGGATCTGGGTGAACTCGATGGAGTTTTTGAGGAGGTTGGCAAGGTTGGGGGTTCAGAGTGATCAGCTGGTGTAACTTCATTTTTCCAGACAGCTTTTGAGGAGGTTCTTCTGAGAAGGTGAAACACGTGTCTACACGTAGAACTCAAAGCTGTTTGGCTTCCTTTGACAAGAGAGGTGGCAAATTAAAATCTAGGAAGGGTTTGATGAGACAGAGCCATGCTCAGAGAGCTCCTTCCCGCTGACAGATGGCTGCATCTTCCAGGCCCAGGGTTCTCAGGGAACAAATAAATTGCTGTTTGTCTTGGAGGAGCTCGCTAGAAAACAGGGAAAAAAAAAAATAGATAAATGAGTCTCTGACGAGAGTGGAGGTTAATCCCGTGGGAAATGTAATAATATTTGATTTTTCTACGTCCTTTTTTTAATTGCTGGTGTTCCATCATCGCATCCTACTGGTGGCTGTGTTTTGGGGAAGGATGGAGTGATCCCTCTGAGTGGGGAATCGAGTGATATCAAGTGTAATTAGTCTCAGTGACTCTCTTACTCATTTATTTTTTCAGCGAGGCAGATTTTTAACACAATTAAAAATTTCCTTGTCTTCCAGAGGTTCTTAAGGAGTAATCCCTGGGGGATGCACCCTGAGGACTGGATTATGTTGTACCTGTGCTTTTATCTTCAGTGGCTTCTGGTAGAATAATTATCTGTATCAAACTCACCTACCGGGTTTCTCTTGCTTTCTGAGAGCAGATGAATTGAAACAAGGCCCCGGCCTTGTGTCAATATTGCAGCCACCTCTAAAGGGGAGGTTTTCTCCTGTGCTAATTCACCTCATTACCGGCTCTCTAATGAAATCATTTTTTTTTTGGCAGCTGCAAATTTGCAAACTTCTCCAATAGGTGGGAAATGTGTCATTTCAGAGGCCAACAGGTCCCGTCGCCGAGACCACGAGAGGCCCCTCAGTGGGTGCAGCGCCCGGTTTTGAAACGTGTGAGGTTAAAATGATTGGAATAATACTTTTAATTGCTCTGTAATTAAGGTCCATCGGCAGAAAGCAGATATTTTGCTAAGGCAAACTTATCCCATCTGACATTAACCTGGACATGCTGTTAACGCTCCGTGGGAAGCTCTTCCTGGAGAAAGATCTGATAATAATTCCGGGCAGAAAAGCGAAATAAGAAGGAAGCTGAGCTGAGAAGGGGCTGTGTGTTATCTGCTTTTGCTTTATCTCATTGTTCAAAGCCTAAGTCTGCAGAGCTCCGAGCATCTTGCATTCCCATATTTGGGTTTAAAATGGAAGCAGGATTAGATGTATGTTATTTATATGAACGATACCTTCTTACTCAGCAGATTGACTGTCTGTGTTTATTCAGTGTCACATCTGCTGGCTCCACTTGAACAAAAAGTTTCTGGCTCCTGTTGTCTGTCACTGTGGATCCAATACAATGGGGCCAGCTGGAGTCAAGTCTGCCGTATGTGTCATCCCTGGAGCAGCGAGACAAAATCGGGAATTGCGGAGCGGCTGATGGCACAGCACAGCTGGATTTCCATACCCTGCGTGGAATTTGAGGTGCTGGTGGCCAGAAGACTCTTGGTTTGGGTCGTGTGCCAGTTGGGCTGAACGCGAAACCAGCGAAACTCCCGCGCTCGGCGGATCATCCGCCCCCAAACCCCGATCCAAGCGGAGCAAGATACAGATTGTCCCAACGTGCCCCATCCCATCAGTGGATTTCCTCTTAAAACCCTCCGGTGCAGAACTTGCCTCTTTTCGTGTTGGTTCTGTAGCAGGAATGTTGTCGTGCTCCTGGCATGACGACTCTGATTATGGTCTGTATGTGCACATATGGGTTTCTGGAGGCAGCTCCGAGCCATGTGCAGGCCTCGGTCGGGATCCAAGAGGAGACAAGGCACAGATCTTCCAGACAGAAACTGTGTGCCCTTGAGAGAGAGGGGGGCAAGATGAAAAACCAGTACCAGAGCTCAGGTGCTGGGTGGAGGTGTCTGACTCACGTGTGTGTGTGCAAACATCTGCGGGACACAACGTGGTTGTCCTCTGTCCTGCCACGATGCCGGAGCGATGGCTGGGAGGGACTTGGGATGTCAACAAAGGATTCCTGGAGGTGGCCACCAGCTCGGTGTGATGTGGGATAATTTCCTACTGGCATCTCTGGTTTGGTTCTTCCTCCTCCTAAACAGCAGCCTGGAGAAAAGAAGGCTCAGGGAGGACCTTCTCACTCTCCACAACTCCCTGACAGGAGGGGGAGATGGGGGGGATTTGATCTCCCAGAGAATGAGGAGCAGGACAAGAAGAAAATGGCCTCAAACTGTGTCAGGGGAGGTTGAGATTGGATATTAGGGAAAAATTCTTCCTGGAAAGGGTTGTCCAGCCCTGGCACAGCTGCCCAGGGCAGGGGTGGAGTCCCCATCCCTGGTGGGATTTCAGAACCGTGTGGATGTGGCACTTGGGGACGTGGGTTAGTGATGGCCTTGGCAGTGCTGGGTGGATAGTTGGACTTGATGTTCTTCAAGGGCTTTTCCAACCTAAACAGTGCTATGGTTCTGTGCCTCAGGCTGAGTCAGGTGGTGGGTTTTGGCTGTGCAGCAGCTGGTGTAGGCTGTTCATGCAGCTGAGCGCTCTCCCCCTCCCAACAGTGCCTGCAGGCAGCTGTCCTGGCCTATGGTAACTCCCAATCTGTGACTGGGAATGACTTGGCAGAGGGCTGGATGGTTTGAATCCAAATTATGCCAGAGATCATGCCCAGCCATAGTCATAAAACCTAAGCTTGTGGATCAGTGATGGCCCATTCCATACTTCTCAGCGAGCTGAGCTGTAATCCAAACCCGGTGTGTTTTCCAGCTGTGTTCCTCACAAAGCAACAACTGAGCCTTTACCCAAAGCCCTGTTGTTGTTGGGTGGTGTTTCCCAGCTGGACGTGGCTTGGGCTGCTGTGGTGGAGCCCCAGCCGTGGAGCCTGTGCTCGGGAATCGCTGCTCACGGTGGATCCCTGGCACTGCTCGTGGGCTGAGGTTTGTAGGAACATCCTCCGGGCGCAGATGGTCTGTCTAGCACCCTATTGTGAGAGCTGAGACCCCATCATCCACCACAAGAAGTGCTCTAGTTTTTTTTCTCCTAGGGAAGGGGGTAGGAAAGAAATGATACACACTAAGAAAAAAAAACGTGGTTGCGGGGTTTGGTTGTTTTTCTTTTTTTTCTTTAAGTGATGCTGTAAAATCTCGAGTGACACTTCATCCCACGGACAGCAGCAGAGAAATCAAGCAACAATAAATATTTGAAACAGGAGCACAACCTTGTAGACAGACCTCTTTTTTTTTCCTGTTAAAGTGGAGATGAAGTGTAATCTTAGACATTATCAGCTCTCACAGTGATGCTGCATCGTGCTGAAAGCCGGGGAGTGGAGCTCGTTGGCATTTGGAGCTGTTGCACGTTGTAAAGTTTGCTCCTATTTTTTTTTTTTTTTTTTCTGGAGGTTCTGGTTAAAAGAACGTGCTTGACTTTTCCAGAAGGGATATGAGGCAACAATGTCTTCTCCCTAAATTTTGCGGCTCGTTTGCTGTAACTACCTGAACACCTCAGAGCCGTGTGAAAAACCGTCTTCTTAACACAAGCCTTGGTTGAACACTTTTGTTCAACTTCTTGTGCCACCCTGTTGGGCCAGGACTCCTTTCCCTGCAAAAGTTCCCCTCTCTCCCCACGGAGCTGAAAGGAGGA
Source organism: Pipra filicauda (assembly GCF_003945595.2). Classification (NCBI taxonomy): domain Eukaryota; kingdom Metazoa; phylum Chordata; class Aves; order Passeriformes; family Pipridae; genus Pipra; species Pipra filicauda. Next base: position 208,940 of record NW_024104721.1, read on the forward strand.
AATTCATGAAGACTGCGATTTTTTTTTTTTATTTATTTATTTTTTTTTAAAGCAAAATCGAGCTTTTTTGTTTTCTGTTTGTTACCAGAACTAAACAAGATGGGATCTGGCCAGGGTTGTTATAGTAACTACTAAGATTTCCTCAAGAGAAGGAGAAAAAAATAGAACACAGACCCATTCATCTCTTCCTCCCAGTTTTTCATTCAGAGTTACATGCTGTTCTGGGGAGATAATTTGCAAGACACGCAGTGTAGGTAATTTCAGTGACAAAACCACATACCAGTAATGAGCACAAATGGCTCTCCAGAATGTTGTGCTGGCACTCCGGAGTTATTTTTCCAGCTTTGGAGGCAAGAAGGGTTGTCTTCCCTGGATCTGCAGTCGTTAGGCAGTCAGCTGTCAGGTTTTTTCACCTCTGGATTATCAGGCTGTCTGTGATATTATACAACTGTAATTTATTGATGCTCTTTCTAGGTAATAACTCCGTCCTGATATGATGTTTTTAAGCATCCATGAGGCAAAGAGCTACCAAGGGCAACCTCAAGACCCTCGAGTCCTGTTGTGATCTTGTAGGATTGCTCCTCTTTACGGGCTGGAAGTGCCCGAAACAGCCTAAAAATCTGATTTGTTTCTCATGGCTGCAGCCCTTCATGGTTTTCCACTGATCAACCAACACTCTTAACTGGCTTTTATTGTAGTTGATCATTCCAGCCTCAGAGCCCTGAGGGTCTTGCAGGAATTTGAGCCTGTCCATGATGTCGGATTTCATCCCGTGTGTCCACTTCTCAAGATCAGCTTTTCTTCCCTGTGAGATCCTAAACCCTTCTGGAGGAACAGAATGTCACCCAGTGCTGCATCACCAGAAAACACCACCCTCATTCAGAACTCTTTTTTTTTTTTGTCTGATGTCAAGAGGACTTGGCTTAAGAAATAAGGACTCATTTCTCTGTCTGGGATGTTGGATAGTCATGGAAAAGGATGACCAGTGACTGGCCTTATCCATTGAAACAATCAGGACACATTTCTGCTCTTAAAGACTGCAAGCTCCTTCCGGGAAAGTCCAGGGAAGGTTCACTCTACCACTTGCATATCATTTTTTAGTAAGCTGAGTTTAAATTTTAAGGCAGATTTAGCAGGTGTCTGTGGGGGTTCTTTTGTGGTTTTTTTTGAACCAGTCATGAAAACTTTTATGTGTGAAGTATTTTTCTGATTTTTGGAGCAAGGCACAGTGTTTCCACAGCCAAGTTTTCAGGTGACATGGAATTGCCTGGCCTTTGAAGGAAGGTGGGGTTCCTGAACATGCTTGATCATCCATCTTTGATACTCAAACATCCCTAAAAACCAATGCATATGGCTTTCTGAATTTCCCAGTACCCCAATAAAATGGGAATAGAAGAGGAAAAGAAAGTGCCCACAGCTGGCACTAAAATATAGTCTGGTGTTGGCCTTAAATGTCTTTATTTCAGATCCTTCATGCTCTCAACATCCCCTGGTCCCTTTTGGGATGGGGAATAAATGTGCCAGCGGTGGTGGGGGAATCATCAAGTGGACCAAAGCCCCACCTGGTAGGAAATTATCCCAGAGCACTCTGGGAATTCAGGAGCTGGTTTTGATGGTCTTTGGGGATCCGTTCAGGATATTCTGTGATTCCAAATCCCAAAAAAGTGGCTTAGGAAAGCCTGAGAAGGACGATCCACAGCTCTTTTTGGAGGGGTGTGTCAGGCATGGAGCTGAGTGGAAGAGGAAACCAATTTCAGGGCAACATTCCCAGAAACAGGGCAGAAACCTGAAAATTTATCACTTGTTAAGTGTTTGTGGTGCCACAGGGCTCCGAGTGTGACTGGAAACGCTGAGCTTGACCAACACAACCAAGCCCCATCTCTGAGCCCACCTTTTGCCAAGAATATGAAGGTTTTTTCCGAGGTTTTTCCTCTCTGATTCTCAACCTCCTTCGGTGTCTTTGCACAGACTCCCTGCTCTGCTGAGTAGCTCCTAATCCCTGGAAAAATCTATGTAACACACACACACGCACACAAAAAAAAGGGCTGGAGATAACGTGGGGCTGACGATGTGAGCTCAGCCGCCGTCAAACCGGCCGTGGATCCGATCCCAAGCGAGGGAATCGCCGCGATTCCGTGTGTCCCGCGTGCGGAATGTTTCAAGGACAATGGTCCTTCATTAATTGCTGCTTTCAGGTTGGCGTAACCGCCGGTGCTTCCAAGGAAACAACCAAGTACTCTTTGATGTTGGCATGAAAGGGGGGAAAGTAGTTTCCCTGCCGCTGATTCCATGGATGCGAGTTCCTAATGAGCTCCGGGACGTTCGCGGTGTTGACGGAGGGGTTGTGGGAGATGGGAATGGGGAGCCTTGGCGGGATCGCACCTAATCCACACGAGCCGCCGTCGCGCTCTGGGACAGTTCGGGCAAAACATCCCGTATTTCTGAGATTTCTCCGGCGCTAATGTTGGAAAAGCTGCCAAAACAACAGAGCCGGTGCCGAAATGCTGACCAGGAGTCGACGTTACTCGTCTGGATGCCAACCTGCAGGAGGCTTTGGGGGATGTGTGGCCGAGGGATTTGTTTGGCTTCAAGTGTTTGGGAGGCTTTCCTTGGTGATCCGGGTGCTTTCTGCAGGTGGAGGAGCAGATTTATCCCCACCAAAGCTGCTCTTTGTGTCCTGACTCATTCCTCTTAAGCTTGGGCTAATCAAAGAACCTTTCTACCTGTTTGCTTCTGCCCTGGGAGGTTTTTTTTTTTCGATTAAAAATATATATATTTTATAGAAATATATGTATTTTAAAGGGAAAAAGGTATATACTAATATACATATATACTATAATATTATATAATATACATATATTAATATACATAAAATACTTGTAAAACTATGTATATATTAATATATAATACTTATGTGCATATACATATATTAATATATGGCAATACTAATATATAATACTTATGCATATATTAATATATCGATATATTATTGTATATATTCATATATATGTATGTATATATTAATATATTAAAATATATATATAATATTTATGTATATATTAGTATGCATATATGTATACTTATATACATATATACATATATATTCTATATAATGCAATTTATATACACACAATGTAGAATTGTAGGATCATAGAATCCTTAAGGCTGGAAAAGACCTCTGAGATCATACTATATATATTTATTTGAATTATTATATATATAGTAATTATTATATATTAGTATATAATACTTATGTGTGTAAACACATATTAATATATGTACATATAATATACAATACTTAAGTGTATATATTAATATATATTAATATATAATATTTATGTATATATTAATAGACAATATTTATGTATATATTAATATACAATACTTGTGTATATATTAATATACATATATGTACACTTATATACATATATATTCTATATAATGTAGTTTATTTACACACAGTTAGAATTGTAAGATCATAGAATCCTTAAGGCTGGAAAAGACCTCTAAGATCATACTATATATATTTATTGGAATTATTATATAGGTAGTAATTATTATATATTAATATATAACGCTTATGTGTATATACACATATTTATGTATATATAATATACAATACTTAAGTGTATATGTTAATATAAGTATATATGTATATATGTATATATAATACTTATGTATATATTAATATCCATTTTAGTACACTTATATACATATATATTCTATATAATGTAGTTTATATACACACAATGTAGAATTGTAGGATCACGGAATTCTTAAGGCTGAAAAAGACCTCTAAGGTCATACTATATATATATTTATTTGAATTTTTATATATGTGGTTCTTGAAAGTATTAGATGTTTATATAGAGTGCTTCAGCTGCAGAAAGCTTTTTTATGTTTCTATAAATATGAATAACTGTTCTGGGAGTAAATTGGTGATTCTGACAGGCTTAGTGTTCCTGTGGTTCCTTGAACACATGAAATCATAGAATTATAAATTATCCTGAGCTGGAAGGGACCCACCAGGACCATCCAGTCCAACCCCTGGCCCTGCCCAGACACCCCAACAATCCCACCCTGTCCCTCAGAGCATTGTCCAAACCCTCCTGGAGCTCTGGCAGCCTTGGGGCTGTGCCCACTGCCCTGGGGAGCCTGGGCAGTGCCCAACCACCCTCTGGGGGAAGAACCTTTCCCTGAGATCCAACCTGAGCCTGCCCTGGCACAGCTCCAGCCCTTCCCTGGGTGCTGTCCCTGGGCACAGGGAGTGGAGATCGGAGCTGCCCCTCATGAGGAAGCTGCAGACCCCGAGGTCTGACCTCAGTCGAAATGTATTTATTCTTCTGTTTTGTCACACCCTGAGGAAGATCTTTATTTACACGAGCATGGACTTGAGTCGTTAGTGATAGTCAGGTTCAAACTTTCACTGCAATGACAACTGACTTTGGGATTTTTAGAGAGAACAGAACTTTTTATGAGTGCTTAAAGGTGATGCTTAATATGGAGAGACTTCTACCTTACTCTTCCCCTCAGCTGTGCCCGCCCAGGACACGCACTGGGAGAGGGTTTGGGGAAAGCCAGGTCTCCAGCTGAAGCTGTTTCCCTGTTGGCATCACTGGGAGATGTTCATCTGAAGTGACGTGGAGCGATGCTGGTGTCCATGACGGGGATTCATTGTCGCACCTGAATGTGTCTGTTTGGTCGTAAACTCGTTTCAACCTCTGAGAAATCCCTCATCTCCCAAGATTTGTCACATCTCTGGTACCACAGGAAGACCTTCTAGTGGAAGGTGTCCCTGCCCATGGCAGAGGGTTGGAACCAGATGGTCTTGAAGGTCCCTTCCAACCCAAACCATTCTGGGATTCCGTGGAGACTCTCAATTTTTATTTTGACTGCTATAGATGAATTGCAAGGGGAGGTTTTTTTCTGTTTTCTCTTTTGTTTCTTCCTCTGCACCTCTGACTATTTTCCTCCAGCTTCTATTGTTAGATAAAAACCAGCAGGGCTGTGCCAACCAGCAGAAACAAGTGTCCACATCTTTTTTCCTTTTTTATCTTACAGATAAAAGGACCCATCATAATGGATTTAAGCTGAAAGAGGACAGATTTAAATTGGATTTTTCACAAGGGCCTGGAGTACCAGGACAAAGGGGAATGGCTTCCCACTGCCAGAGGGCAGGGATAGATGGGATATTGGGAAGGAATTCCTGGCTGGGAGGGTGGGGAGGCCCTGGCACAGGTTGGCCAGAGAAGCTGTGGCTGCCCCTGGATCCCTGGAAGTGTCCAAGGCCAGGTTGAAGCAACCTGGTCTAGTGGAAGGTGTCCCTGCCCATGGCAGGGGGTTGGAAATGGTCTTTTAAGTTCCCTCCCAACCCAAACCATCTGTGTTTCTATGATTCTATGCCAAGGTTTGCATGAAAGATAATACAGTTATATACTTTTAATTCCTTGCCTTCCATAAAGGATTCAGTGCAGGACCAGGATCACAGACCACTGTTGTTTTTCTTTTCAGAGCCGCCTGAAGGAAGCAGTGCAGCTCTTGGAGGATTACAAACATGGCACTCTGCCCCCAGGAGTCACCAACAAAGAGGTGAGAGGGAAAAACCTTTATTAAAATTCCTGCTTGTTCCTTCGGTTACAAGTGTTTGTGGAGGTTTTTTTGTGGTTTTTTTTTGAACCAGTCGTGAAAACTTCTATAGATGAAGTATTTTTCTGATTTTTGGAGCAAGGCACAGCGTTTCCACAGCCAAGTTTTTAGGTGACATGGGATTGCCTGGCCTTTGAAGGAAGGTGGGATTCCTGAACACCCTCAGTCATCCATCTTTGATACTCAACCAGGGTGGGCAGGATGAGGTGGGGGGTTTAGGCTGTGTCTGTGGTCAAATGGATATTTTTGCTGTTTCTACTGGTGAAATCCTGTCCTGGCTTCTCTTGCAAACTGCGCTCGTGAAATTAAAACCAAAACCACGTCATTTTCTTTTTTTTTTTTTTTTAGCTGAATGAAACCTTCTTGTCAGCCCTGTAGCTTCTTGTACCAGCAGCTGTGAGGCATCACCCCCTTCCCCTCCAGTGTTCATGTTGGTTATAATAATTGTCATTTCTCCACAGAAATAAACACATAAACCAACATAAAACCCTCTGGATGCCCTCGTGTTGCAGGTTGTACCATCAGTAGTGGTGCTTCTTGTTGGGTGATGTTCCTGCTGTTAGGCTGGAAGCTGCAGGAGGTTGTGGAACATCCCCCCCACCCCTTGATGGGAAGGTCTTAGCAGAGTTTTTGGGGCAGTTGCTGAGAAAAGGGTCGGTTTTGGTAGAACTTTGGGACAGAGGGACGAGCTGGGTGATCTCTCCAAGACCCCATCACTCCTGCTTTTTGGGCTTGTGGCTGCTATTTGTCTTCACATCAAACCTGTGGAAGCAGAGATTAATATTTTAGAGGGGTTAGGCTGCTTTTTGAGCCTTTTACCTCCAAATCTGTGTCATGAAACAAAAATTATGAATTTTCTGGCTGTTCCCTTGAACTCTTTTCCTTCCCTGTCCACAACACGGACCCGGGGGCTTTTTTGTGATCCATGTTTGTGCAACCACCACAAAATATTTAATTTCTACTTAATTTAATGTCATATAGAGAACAGAATGAATGGATTGGCAGAGTTACTCAAGGGGATATAAAAGCAAGGGGTGCCAAAGGACCAGGGCACCTCCCAAATAAAGAAAGCAGCGGTGGAAATGGTGGAGAACTCTTCTTCCTGTCGGTCAAATAACCTCTTTTATATTTTTATTTCCTGTTCCCAAGTGATAATTTCTCCCTGTGAAAGACAGCAGGTAAATGAAGAAAACTCAAATTTGTGTTGTCTTTAAAAAGTGGCAACTGGCGTGGTGGGAGCTGTCTTGGGAAAGAGGCACAAAAGAAAAGAAATGGGAAATATCCCCTCCCTGCATGTCACAAGGCATTGCCCTCCTGGTGTTTTGGTGTCACTGCACTCCTTCAACCACAACCTGATGGTAAGGAAAGAGAACCCGGGGTTGGGAAAGGAGAAAAGCAGAGAGTGATGCAGCAGCAGATGACTCAGTTCCCATCTGCCTCCAGGCAGATGACACCCAAGTCATCCCTTGTGCAAACCACGCAGACTTTTGACCTACATTTTGCACGGTGACAAACCCAGGCTATTCCCAGAGTTCATTCAGAACTGCAGGGGGAGAGAGCAAGGAAAAGCACTGTGGGTTTTGTTTGACTCAGCCATGACATCATTTGCAGGAGGGGAAACCTGTGCAAGCTGGAGGGCTCTGAGTGTGAAACGAAGGTGTGGGGCAGAGGAGGAGAGAGGAAATGATGGCAGAAATGCCTTTCCTAGAGAAATGGCAGCACATCAGTGTAAAAAATAACGGGGTTTGTAGTAACATCTTGACTCAGTTTTAAGCTGAAGAGGGTAGATTTAAATGGGATAGTGGGAAGAAATTCTTCCCTGTGAGGGTGGGGAGGCCCTGGCACAGGTTGGCCAGAGAAGCTGTGGCTGCCCCTGGATCCCTGGAAGTGGCTGGAGCAACCTGGGCTAGTGGAAGGTGTCCCTGCCCATGGCAGGGGGTGGGACTGGATGGGCTTTGAAGTTCCCTTCCACAACAAACCATTCCGTGATTCTGTGGGTAGATCCCATCAAAGCTGAATTTTTGCCTGGGGTACCACAACCACTCTAAAGAGGGTGAAGATGGAAGGGACCTGGAAGCAGGTGACAATCAGAACCCAACCTCCCCATGGCTCCCTGCTCCTGTCAGGGAGTTGCAGAGCCAGAAGGTCCCCCCTGAGCCTCCCTTTCTCCAGGCTGAGCCCCCCCAGCTCCCTCAGCTGCTCCTGCTGCTCCAGCCCCTTCCCAGCTCCGTTCCCTTCCCTGAACACGCTCCAGCCCCTCCATGTCCTTCTTGTTGTGAGGGACCCAAAACTGTCCCTGTTATTGGAGGTGTGGAGAAGTGTTACTGCAGCCCAGCTCCCAGGAGCCTGCCCAGTGAAGATGGATAAAATCATCAAATGCTGTTGGCTCCTGTGTGTTCCACCTGGGTGAAGGTGAAATTTGAACCAAAGGACACCTGCAGAACAGGTTTTTGCTTTCCTCAAGCTAAGTTTTACCATATTTATGCCTTTTCTGTGCACCACTACCTGCAGGGTGGAACTCTGGCTACGAGGCATTAACAATTTGCAGTTGTTCTGGTCCTAATGTGGGAAAGGGATGTGATGCAGCTCTGGGGAGGTGCATGGGCTAATGTTGGAATAAAGGACTGAACCATCTGATGTTTTATGTAGCTGATGGCTGAGTGTCACACACTCCTCTGATGCACTGATGTGTTGCCACAGGCAGGCAGGAGAGAGCAGATGAGTGGTGATTTGGTTTTTGATTGATTTGAGGGTTTTTTTCCCCCCCTCTTTGACTGTGATCAGAGCTAATCCCTTTGTGCTCACCGTGGGCAAGAAGTGTAAGATGGAGCAGTGACTTGGCTCATCTTGTGTTTTGTATCTGAGAGAGGAGAAATTGCTGTTAGTACTCATCAGAAAGGCTGAGCAGAACTTCAATGATGCTCAAGAGAGCAGAACTAGGCTTTATCTTCTTGGTTTAAGAGCTGATTTGGGTTTAGTTGCTCAAACCCCCCCCCGAAAAATGCAATTGCTGCCCTTTAAAACAGGCTCTTCAGGCATGGCTTGGATACAACACGTGCAGAGAAGAGATGCCTGAGTGGTCTCCCATTTCACAATCGGAACGAAAATCACGACCACCGAAAACCAAGACTTTAAAAATAACGGTTTGGGCAGAGTTTTAAAGCATTAGTTCTCTAAGAACCCAGCGCTTTCCCCCTTCCCCCCTTCAAATATCAGCTTTGAGATCGAGGAGACAGGTTGTTTTGACAGAGCGTTTCGCTAATCTCCCGACGGATCCACTTTGGTGGAGCGGCGCGTTTGACAGTGCTCGAATTCCTCCTTTTTTTTTTTTCCTTTCCCCCCCCTCCTCATTCAGAAATCCGTGGTTCTCGGGAAGGATGGCAGGCAGGCAGTAGCTGGGAGCCTCGCGGCAGCTCTGTCGCTCGCTGAAATGGTTTCACCACGTGAAAAAAATGGAAAACAGGAGAGCCTAAAGCTATGTCACGTCAAGCGTCTCCTCCACGCGCGTCTCCTTGACAGGGCTCTCGTGGAACGAGGCTTTTTCTCTTCTGCGTTTTCCCAGGCAGATTTTTCAAAATGAGCCGAGATGGAACAGTTAGGGGCTATCTAAAGCAAAAAAAAAAAAAAAAAAAAACCAAAAAAAAAAACCTCTGAAGAGACATGATCATTAAAGAAAAAAGCTCCGAAGAGTCGTAACTGTACTTTTACCAGCTCCCCATGAGCGGTTTCCAGAATCAACGCTGCTCTCTCCGAGATGATTCCCAGACACCAACACTTCCAACACCTACAGCTCTGCCCCTTTCAGGTCTCTCACACTCATCCAATAATTCTTGGTTTTGCTCTCGGGGTGATTTTGCTGCTCAGGAAAACGACCATTAACTCAAGGTGGTAAAATCCCATTTCTTGGACGTCATTAGCAAAAATGAAGAATTGATCCCTTGGCTGTCAATAACTGCTGGACTGCTGAGAGCACCTCATTGAGGGTTTATCCCTACATTAGAAAGATGTTTTAAAAACATGATTTTGATCACTGCTGTATCAATTATTTAGTCAGCAAAACAGAGGAGAAGTAGCTGCTCGATCAGGATTTATTCAGAGCAAGAAAACCCTCTCCAGTTGCCACTTCTTCAGCTTAGCTTGTTTTTTTTATTTAAATATTTAACAGCCAGACTTGTTTTTTGTTTAATACGAATTTGAGTGGTTCACATTCCACTTTTTAAAACCCCACCAACTCAAAGTATTCTGTGTAGGGGAAATACCCCACACTGTTGTTGATCCCCCTCTCTGACAGGCTCATGAATTCGTATTTTTTTCTCAAAACAAAAAGATATTCTCGGTAATGCAACTATTTGGGGTGTTTTTTCTGTTCCCTTGGTTGTGTGGGTTAAGTATTTTAAAAGGATTAGAGGAGAGCTTGGAGGAGAAACCCCCGAAAACCTTGGGAAGGTTTGGTCTCCTGGTGGGGGATTTTGGGTGGCTCAGTGTCAGGTGATTGGACTCCACAGATCCAGAAGGGTTTGATGGAGGAAACAGCTGTTTCTTATCATGGTTTAGAAGTACAAATCTATGCTGTGAAAACACCAAGAGAAGTGGTGGGTTTAGTGAACTTCTTGTGCCTTGATTCTGTTTGGTGACCGTGTCCATCAGTGGAGAGGGTAAGTAATTCAAAGGGCTGGTGTGTCATCTGATGGCCTGTATCCCCTTTCATCTCCCTGTCCCAGGGGAAGCTGGAAAACAGTAGGATCCTTAGAAGTGGAGGGGGGGGAAAAGGAAATGTGTAGGATTCATGTTGATGGGAGAAACTGGTTCTGTTGTTGTTTGTGTGCCATCTTTTCCTGTAGGTGTTGTATTCATGGAATCGAAGAATGGTTTGGAAAGGGTTGGGAGGGACCTTAAAGATCATCCAGTTCCACCCCCTGCCATGGGCAGGGACACCTTCCACTAGACCAGGTTGCTCCAAGCCCTGTCCAATGTGGCCTTGGACACTTCCAGGGATCCAGGGGCAGCCACAGCTTCTCTGCCCAACCTGGGACAGGGCCTCCCCACCCTCACAGCCAAGAATTGCTTCCCAATATCCCATCTAACCCTGCCCTCTGGCACTGGGAAGCCATTCCCTGTGTCCTGTCCCTCCATGCCTTGTCCCCAGTCCCTCTCCAGCTCTCCTGGAGCCCCTTTAGGCCCTGCCAGGGGCTCTCAGCTCTCCTTGGAGCCTTCTCTTCTCCAGGGGAACCCCCCCAGCTCTCCCAGCCTGGCTCCAGAGCAGAGGGGCTCCAGCCCTCGGAGCATCAACATGTTATTGCCCTTCTAGAAGAATTCCTTCGTAGATTCTTTGCACTTTGTGCTCCTTGTTTAACCACAGAACCACAGAATGGTTTGGGTTTGAAAAGACCTTCAAGACCACCCAGTTCCACCCCCCTTCCACAGGCAGGGACACCTCCCGCTATCCCAAGTTGCTCCTTTAAGTGATCTCACTGTACTTAACCAACTTTTTTGTTTAGCCAGCATTCCTCACAGCCCACCTCAGGAGAGGGAGGTGTGGTAGGAGTCCCAGTGCTGGAGCCATTGGTACTGGTGGTTCCATGGTTGGCTCCCGGGGTTGGCGGGATCCGGGATCCGTCCCCGCGCGCGGAGCTCCGGTGGCTGCTGCGATCGGCGAGTGGGTAGGTGAGAATGACACACACGAGTGCACTGGGAGCCAATTTGCAGCAGAAGGTATAGACTGTAACATATCCAATTCCAAACAGGGCAGGCAATTCCCCAGACTGCCTCCTGGAGGGAATCTCCGCTGGAGTAAAAAGGTTCCGGTCGGGGGGGAATCGTTTCTCCTCTGAAAAACAAGGGCTGTAAAATACCAGCCTGACAAACAAGGAGGAAGAGCCAGCTTGCTTAAGCATGGACGTTTTCCCTGTTTTGGGAATGTTAGTGCTGGGGTTTAGCCTCAAACCAAAAGGCTGTACCAACTGCAGGGCATAATGATGTGGCTTTTGTCCTTTATCCTCGGGCTTCTTTGCCTAATTTGTAGGATTGCATCTGTGTCCTCTGTGTGCGCGAGTCCCTTTCCCAACCTGTCCAACAGACCAGCACAGATTGGAGGAACAGATTGATGCTGGCATGTCAGCAGTGGGAAAAGTTGAGGGAAGCAGCACTCGGCGGCTATCGGCTCCAGAGGGATGGAAATCATTCCCTGGTTAGGACACAGCTGCTTTTTCTGGAGGATTTCTGTGCTCCAGGAATGTGCACGGCAGAAAAACCCTTTTCAAGGCTGTCCGTGTTTAGGCACCAAAGATCTGCCTCGGAAGGATTGCAGTGAGGGATATTTCATGAGGAACTTCAGGTTTGCCTATCAGTTCTTCCCCAAAAACACCTTATAGTTTGTTTTTCTCAGCTGGAATTCCCTGCAGTCATTCCACGCTGGAACTGCATTCCTGACGTGCCCAGCAAAACGTGTCCTTTGTGGGCTGAGTCATTTGGGGCTTTGAAATTGGGGTGGAAATAGCTGCTGAGCTCTCAGCTTGGTATCACTGCTTAATATCACTGCTCATCAGCCTGACAGGGCTCCAAATATTCAATATTTGGAATGCTTCAGGCTGATGGGAGTTGGGATCAGAGCCCTGATTGGCTCCATTTGTAGGTTCATACCACTCTGTCCTAAAAATTCACTGTCTAAACAAGAAGTAGGATATAGTCTAAGAAATACAGTGATGAAGGTTCATCATCCTCTTCTACCATCCCTCTGTCCCCTTGGTCCCGATCTCAGGTTGGCACCCCCAGCTTCTCCCTGTGGTCCTGCCAGCAGAGAGAGGTAAAGAGCCACAGAATAGCAGGAATGTGCCTTGAATGAGGACTCTCCAGGGTGAGTGATGCTTTTTCCCTGCAAGGTTTTTTTTATTTTTTTAATACCAAGAAGAGATTTATAAACTTGTGTCATTCACTCAAAGCCACCCTTGGACGTACAACAGCCCGAGTCTCGTGGAGATCACTTAAAGGTGCCCCCCACAGTGGAGGTGCTGCCTTATTAAATTTATCTTTGCCTGGATTTCAGATGTGAACTGGCACAAATTTGATCTGTGCCCAGAATATTGCAGGGAAGGTGCGATGCCATGGCAGCTCTGAGGCAGCAGTGCCATGTCTCTGCTCCCGGCCATGTGTTCCCACCTCCCTGCTGCCTTGCACTGGCACAGCTGGTTGGTTCAGGGAGCTGATCTTAATAAAAACTAAAGCTCCCTTCCCCCACTCCCAAAGTGCTTCGTTTTATGCCTTTGACTCCCTGTATTTTTCGCTCTGCTCCGTGTTGTCTTGTGCAGCGTGAGGGATGGGATGCACACCTCGGATCAGGAGGGGTGGTGGGGCTGTGGTGCCATAAACAACCAGCTCGAGCTGCTCAAGGTGAGATAAACCTGTGGTGGAGGTAGGAAATTAATCCAGGGATCATAAAACCAAGAACGAACATCTTGAGCTGTGGGTCTTTTGTGGATCTGTAGCCCTGAGACACCAGAGTTTGAGATTTTTGGTGCATCTTCCTCTTTGCTGTAGGATCATAGGCTGGTTCAGGCTGGAGAGTACCTCAGGAGGTCATCTAGTCCAACCCAGCTCCCTAGATTTACTGTTGGAATTCTGCCTGTTCATTTGACTGTGTGTTTACTTGTACATCACGTTAAGGTGCACAAACATCTATTTGTTAGGAAACAAGGTCTCAGCGAGAGAACTCTGATTTTGTACCCTTGGCTCCACCCTCAAAGCTTCACCCCTCAGCATCAGGGGGCGGTTGGAGGGGGGAAAAAAAAAAGAACCAAAAAAATTAAAAATAACCCCGAGCTGAATGAAAAATGCAGCTTTTTGAACCTGTCCCTTGGAGACAGACATTTGCTATTCTCCAGCCAGCCCCTTCCCGCGAGCGTTGGCGGAGCACGAACCGTGGTGTGTCAGTTGTGACTTCTCACTCTTCAGCCTTTCCAAATGCAGTTTTGGCAACTTGCTGTTTTGAAACTGTTTCATTTCTTCCCCATTAGTATCAGTGAAGTGAAAAGAGGCTCAGCAGCCTAATGGGCATATATTTATTGCTGTGTTCTTCCCTCAATCATGTTAGCAGCGGGAAGAACCGCTCACGCCGTCCCAGACACAGCAGAGAACAATGAATCTATCAGAGACTAAACAGGAACCCTTTTGGGGAATAATGGCTTTTCTTAACAGTGTTGATGAAGAGCGAAGAGGCCCATTTGCAGTAAACTGTAATTTTTTTCCCCTCTGGTCTCTTGCAGGATCTGATGAAACGTAGATATATCGCTTGTCCTGCTGCTCCCTTTTCTTGGCAAGAAAGTGCCAGTTTGCTGCTCCAAGGGCTGAACTTGGACTTTCTGTCTTCTGCAATCTAAATATTCCCTGTGGCACCGAGTTGGACATTTTAGGCATCGTTTCAGACCATCAGAGGACAAAAGGTCCATAGGGAGCTGTAGGTTAATGCACCTCAAAGAACCCACTCTGAATCACTGGGTGCTGCTCCTGATGCTCTTACTCAGTTACAAACTGGCTTTGTTTCAGCTCAGCATTTCAGGATTAAAGGAGTTGATCTAAAGTCACGTCTAGATTACAAATCAGATTAGATTTGCGAGCTTCCTGTGGCTAAAATGAGATGAGATGAAACCAATCTGATCTGGAGCAACCCAGCTGGATTAGCAAGCCTGGCTTCCCAAGCAGGGGTGTTGGACCAGATGGCCTTTAAAGGTCCCTTCCAACCCAAATGATTTAATGATGGTATCATTAACCAGTGATACCAATGGTACCAACATAGATACCAATCTAAATCCTTCCCCAACCCTGGTGCAAGTGATGGTTTTCAGTGAGTGGCTCTTATTCTGCTGAAGTCTTTCCAGTAGGATGCTGGGAGGATTAATTATTTAATGTTTATTGAGTGCTGTGAGGCTGCACAGTGTTCTTTCAGTGCTGGCTTATTTTGTCAGTCAGGACTTGATTCTGGTTCCACCTACACTTGGTTTGGATCTGTGTAAATCCGTGTGTTGCGCTGGAATTGCTCGTGAATTCCGATGTGGTTCCCAACATCAAGGCACAGGGAGGTGACTCAGCCAATGCTCTTCAACGTGTGGATTTGTCCAAAGGTTTTATGGATCTGCACATGGGCAGGAGCTGGGACTCAGCAGCCCCAGGGCAGTGCCCATTCCCTGTGCTGGCACTGCTGAGGCACCTCCAGCCCTGGGGGCAGCTCTGGGACCCTCACTCCAAGAAGGACATTGAGAGGCTGGAGCGTGTCCAGGGAAAGGAATGGAGCTGGAGAAGGGTCTGGTCTCCCTCACCTGGAGCAGCTGAGGGAGTTGGGGGGGCTCAGCCTGGAGAAAAGGAGGCTCAGGGGGGACCTTCTGGCTCTGCAACTCCCTGACAGGAGGGGGGAGCTGGGGGGGGTCGGGCTCTGCTCCCAGGGAACAAGGAACAGGAGGAGATGAAATGACCTCAAGCTGTGCCAGGGGAGGTTTAGGCTGGATATCGGGGAAAATTCCTTCCTGGAAAAGGCTGTCCAGCCCTGGCACAGCTGCCCAGGGCAGTGGTGGAGTCCCCATCCCTGGAGGGATTTCAAAGCTGTGTGGATGTGGCACTTGGGGACATGGGTCAGTGGTGGCCTTGGCAGTGCTGGGTTGATGGTTGGACTCAATGATCTTTAGGGGCTTTTTGCAACCTAAACAATTCCAAGATTCCATGATTCTATTCTATGACTCACTGATGCTTAAGACAGCAAAAGAATTCTCCAGTGGCATCCAAGAAGAGGCTTCTGGAGCCTCTTCTGCTGACTTATTTCCCTGCCAGGTGAGAGCAGAAAATGTACAGATACCCTTTAGGATTTATCCCTTGTGTGGAATCACTTGAGCTTTATCTCCTTAGAGCTAAAACCTTCTTAACATGAGGATTTTAGGAGCAGGGTTGGAAAAGCTCCAATGGTGAGATTTCCTGCTGAGGAGCAAGTGCAGACAGTGGTTTTTGTTACCTTGTTTTCCATATTTGTTAGGAAAGCCAGGCAGCAGATTCCATATCTATTAGCAGGTGGAGTTGGGCACCTCAGCCGGGTTTACAGGCCTTCAGGTGACATTAAATGTGGACCCAAAAGCTCTGGGATTCCACCATTATAGATCTTGCTAAAAGCCTCCAGCCCTCCCTGAATGCTTTGGCTGGAGCTTGTTTGTCTCTGCGTTAAATATCACTTTCCAAGAAGTGGGATTTTGGGACTGGAGCTGGAGAGAAGTGGGAGAAAGCCACACGAAGCGGGAGCGATCGCACTGCTGGGGGAGAAAACCACGGGTGGGGAGCGAAGCAGAACGTGTGGTGGCTCTGTCAGGCTGCACCAAAACTGCCTCCAGCTGGCAAGTGGTGTTTCATTTTAGTGAAAGACTAAAAATAAAGAGATATTTATTTGCCTTCGTGTCACCTGCTGAGAGGTGATGCCTGGAGAGGACCGACCGCCGTAAATGCCTTGGATAAGTAGGAAGGCAGCAGGGGAAAATCGTGGAATAATGGAATGGTTTGGGGTTGGAAGGGATCTTAAAGACCATCTATTTTCAAAACAAAGGGACACCTTCCACTAGACCAGGTTGCTCCAAGCCCTGTCCAGCCTGGCCTTGTGGTGCTGGAAGAGGTGATGATGTGTTGGAAGGCTCAGTGCAGTGGGAGCTTGGGAGGTCTCAATCCATGACCCTGTAAACTCAAAAACAACTAAAAAGTCTCAGAAGCAGAGTGAAATAAAGGTGGAATTATATCAGTGAGAAGCACCTTGTCTGGGATGATCCCCCTATTGCAGCAAGTGGGGCTTGAGGGGTGAGGCCATGGATGGATGTTCTTCCCTGTCAGTGTTTCCTGCAGGCTCCACCTTCTTGCCAAAAAGGCCACGAGGAGCAGTTTCAAATGGGAATGTCCCATGGGACAACCAGCAAAAGGGGCCATGTGAATTTTCCAGTGTGTTTAACCTTATAACCCTCCCAGTACCCAATGAAACCTGGGAGACTATTTGCAAGGGCCTGGAGTGCCAGGACAAGGGGGAACGGCTTCCCGCTGCCAGAGGGCAGGGTTAGATGGGATATTGGGAAGAAGTTCTTCCCTGTGAGGGTGGTGAGGCCCTGGCACAGGATTGAATCCAACCAGCACTGCCAAGGCTACCACTAACCCATGTCCCCAAGTGTCACATCCACATGGCTTTTAAATCCCTTCAGGGATGCTGATTCCACCACATCCCTGGACAAAGTGCAGTGAATCCGGAGAATTTGCTGCAGGAGGTATTTAATTTGTTGTAGGTGCGTGTTAGAGAGGATGAGTCCCACCCCTGGTGTCCTACTCTGGCCATTTCACTCCCAATTAAGGGACCCAGAATGGAGTTAGAACTTGTTCAGAGCCATCATTATCACTTGTGATCCCAGATCCCCCTGATGTGTTCCTCCGTGAGCTTCCCAAGCACAGTAAGTTGTTCCTTTTGAGGAAGGGTTTATTTTTTTAAAATTTTTTTTTTTCTCTCTTCCCTCTGTTTTCATGTCATTTAAACAATTTGGGTTACTGGGAAGGCACACCTGGATTTGGAGGCTGTCCCTCCCAAGGGCCACACACGTGACAGCAGTTTGCTCTTCCTCAGAACGAGCTTTGCTGCATCACACATTCCGCTCCCAACACCCAATATTTGGAATTCAGTGTGGGATAGATAAGCTGAGCTTTGCTTTAATAAACCTCACAACTCCCAGAGTGTGAAACTCCTGGCAGTTTCTCACAGGGGTGCAAACTCCGGGCTGTTACCTTATTAAAATCAAGATCTGGTGGGTGCAGGGAGGGGTCTCGTGGAAGAACATCCCTGATGGAGCAGGAAGGGGGATCAGCAGATATTGAGATGGAACCATGTGTCCACTGGGCTGGACAGTTGAGATAAATTAACTAAAAATGCTCATTCTTCCAATTATTTCCTCTTTGGTCTTGTCCTTGCTGAGGGAATAAGTTGGTTTGAGTGTGATGGTGCAGAGTCTAACACAGGTAGGCCTGACTAAGCAGGACTAACTTTGCAGGGCTTAAACCACTGTGTTTCCTCTTACACATTGAGCTCATCTACCTAATTAGTTCTTTGACTATAACTGTGCCTTGTCATTATGTGTGTTTAATGTATGTTTTGTCAATAAGGGCTTTTCTCCATAGAATTATTCCTGGTGTGGCATGTCCAGAGCACAGACCCATGGGTTTAAGATCATTTCTTAAATGACAGGACAAGGGCTGATGGTTTTAAACCGAAGGAGGGTTGATTAAAGTTAGAATTAAGGAATAAATTTTACAATGAGGGTGGTGAAACAACCACCAGCCTTTGAGTAACTGGGCTTTGAACAACCTGGTTTAGTGGAAGGTGTCCCTGCCCATGGCAGGGGGTTGGAATGAGGTGATTTTTAAGGTCCAGTCCGGGCCATTCCATGATTCTCTGAACTCAGTTATACAAAAACATCACATGCTTATAATGTTTAAGGAAGGATATCAAAGACCACCACAGTCTGAAGAGAACCAAGGCCGTGATGAGGAGATGGAGGCTGGAATAAATCTTGGGGAATAGAAATGATCTTTGGTTGTCAGGACATTCATTAGCATTCCTTTATTTAGCAGCAGAATCGTAGCTTAGAGATAATTTTCCAAAAAAAAAAATAAAAATGGAGTGTTATTTAAAGAATCCATCCAGCCCAAATCTATGAGTTGACACCTGTCACTATAAAAGCAGTACAGAGGGTACCAGTTCTCCTTGAGAGATGAACCTCCCTCCTATTAAATGCAGGAAAATTTCATATCCCACCTAAAACCTCCCCTCTTTCAGCTTGAATCCCATTATCCTTTGTCCTGTCACTGCTCTTGGAAAAGGGCCTTCTCCACCTTTCTTGTTGGCTCCTTCAGGCACTGAAGGTCACAGTTAGGTCACCTCAAAGCCTTCTCTTCTCCAGGCTGAACAATCCCAATTCTCCCAGCCTTTCCTCACAGCAGAGGTGCCCCATCCCTCTGATCATCTTGGTGCCTCCTCTGGACTCTCTCCAGCAGCTCCACGTCCTCCCTGTGCTGAGACCCCAGAGCTCAGGGGGTTTAAAGCTCTGCTGTAGGTGGTGGACAAGGTTGGGAGTGTCTCTTCCTCAAAAAACTGTAGCAGAAAAAGAATCCTGGGAAGGATGGATGGAAATCTCATCCAGGAGTCCTGAAATGCTGGTTCTGAGACCGCTTGTGAATAGTCCTGGAGCTGATTCCTCCCTGTCCATGAAGGACATCTCTGTGAAGCAGAGCCTGGTCTGTCCTGGTGGAAGATTCCAATGACCACAGGTTAGAGATGCTTGTCCATTGCTGGCTGCTTGGGATGGTGGGATGGGTAATGGAATATGTTAATGGTGCTCCAACCCTTCTGCTCCTTGTCCTCTGGACTTCTTTGGTGTAATCCCATCTAGGACTGATGGTAAACCCCTCAAATCAACCATTTTGAGCCATCAAAGGAGAATAATGATTGCAGGAGACCCTCCCAGTCCAGCCTGATTATATTTAGCAATGAGAGACTTAATCTAAGGCAAACTGAGCACGAATCTGGAGGCTTTCCATGTGCTCCAGTGAGGATTCCCTGCTTTCACACTGGTGTAAATGAGATCAAAATCAGAGCTTGATCTGTCCTGGTGGAAGATTCCAATGGCCACAGGTCAGAGGCTCGTCCATTACTGGCTGCTTGGGATGGTGGGATGAGTGATGGAATATGTTAATGGTGCTCCAACCCTTCTGCTCCTTGTCCTCTGGACTTCTTTGGTGTAATCCCATCTAGGACTGGTGGTAAAACCCTCAAATCTACCATTTTGAGCCATCAAAGGAGAATAATGATTGCAGGAGACCCTCCCAGTCCAGCCTGATTATATTTAGCAATGAGAGACTTAATCTAAGGCAAACTGAGCACGAATCTGGAGGCTTTCCATGTGCTCCAGTGAGGATTCCCTGCTTTCACACTGGTGTAAATGAGATCAAAATCAGAGCTTGATCTGTCCTGGTGGAAGATTCCAATGGCCACAGGTCAGAGGCTCGTCCATTGCTGGCTGCTTGGGATGGTGGGATGAGTGATGGAATATGTTAATGGTGCTCCAACCCTTCTGCTCCTTGTCCTCTGGACTTCTTTGGTGTAATCCCATCTAGGACTGGTGGTAAAACCCTCAAATCTACCATTTTGAGCCATCAAAGGAGAATAATGATTGCAGGAGACCCTCCCAGTCCAGCCTGATTATATTTAGCAATGAGAGACTTAATCTAAGGCAAACTGAGCACGAATCTGGAGGCTTTCCATGTGCTCCAGTGAGGATTCCCTGCTTTCACACTGGTGTAAATGAGATCAAAATCAGAGCTTGATCTGTCCTGGTGGAAGATTCCAATGGCCACAGGTCAGAGGCTCGTCCATTACTGGCTGCTTGGGATGGTGGGATGAGTGATGGAATATGTTAATGGTGCTCCAACCCTTCTGCTCCTTGTCCTCTGGACTTCTTTGGTGTAATCCCATCTAGGACTGGTGGTAAAACCCTCAAATCTACCATTTTGAGCCATCAAAGGAGAATAATGATTGCAGGAGACCCTCCCAGTCCAGCCTGATTATATTTAGCAATGAGAGACTTAATCTAAGGCAAACTGAGCACGAATCTGGAGGCTTTCCATGTGCTCCAGTGAGGATTCTCTGCTTTCACACTGGTGTAAATGAGATCAAAATCTGGCTGCCTCTCCAAGATGGCCGGAGAGAGCGTGAATGAAATCCCTGGGCAAAAATAGAGACTCGCTTCAGCAACGAGCCCCCCTGGCTGGCAAGACTCGTCAGGGAACTGGAGCTACTGAAAAATGCTGCAGACAGAAAATGAATTAGAGGAGAAAAAAAAAGTGAAAATGAGCTGGCAGAATCTTTAGGTGACTCATCAGGTGCATCTTGTAAAGTCTCTTTCTGAGAAGTAATGAAATCGCGTGTTCTAACAATATTTGCACTGCAGTGGGAAAAGGCATAAATATTGGGATCAATTAATGAAATTAGATAATTTGACCAAAAAAGCCCTGGAGCTGGCTGGGAAACCATCCCTCTTCCTTTTTGCTTGTGTCAGTGCTTGCTGTTGGAGAGGAAAATCCCGTGGTTTCGTTGCACGTTGAGGAGAGGCGAGTTCTGGGCAGCCACTGGGAATTCACCTGCACCTCCAGAAGTTCCACCTTCACCCCATGGAAGTTCTCAGGCAGGTGCAGAAAAGCCCTGGTAGCTGTCTGGGTGTGCAGCCCCCCACCCCTGGGATTTTCGGATCGGTGAGGGTTGGATCCATCTTGTCTCTGTGTCTCTTCATGTCCTTCCAACCTCTGCTTTCCGACTGAAAAATGGGGAATGATGGTTTTCTTTAAAAAGGGAATTTTTCCTCAGGAAAAAGCCTGTGGATATGCGACCCTTAGATATTCCAGTAACTCGTTGATCATGATGGAGTTCATCGCAGAGCTTCAGTTCTGGGGTGTGAGATGAATTTGGAGTGAAACATTGGGGTGGCTGCTATCAGTGGGTCAAATTATGCCATTTGTAATAGAGCAATTATGCTGTTTGTAATGCGTTAATTACTTTATTCCAACAGTATTTCCGTGGATTTATATTTGGGGAAGGCACTAAACCTCAGGTGAAGAATGGGGCTTAATTAATCCCCTAAAAACGATGAGACCTGGAGCGTGGGCGTCTATTGCGGAATATAAACCCGGGCGCTTGGGTCGGGATTTTGGTGGGTAATCGTGAGCTCCCCGAGCCAAAAAGAGCCATCACCATCTTCAGCTTTATCAGCAGCAAGAGCAGAACCCATCAGGTTATCCTACCCTTGGATTGGCTCCGGGACAATTGTTGTTGGAATAATTTGTCTGGTTTCTGGCGTCCTCGACTCAAGAGGATGTTGACAAATTGGAAAGATGTAAAAGAGCCACGAGGGTGGTTAAAAGATTGGCAAACGTGCCTTGCCAAGGGAACAGCTCCTGGCTCGCAGCGATTTTGTGTTTTTTTCCTATAAATGAAGGTTAAAGGGTGGTTTTAGCAGCTCCAAGTACCTGTGGGAAGAGCAAAAATAGACGGCGGTTGTCAGACAGAGGTGGAACACCCGCCGGTGCCGGGGAGATGAAGCCAGACTTGAGCTGAACAGAACAGTTTTTAAGAGCAAAACTGATGATCTGGTGTGATATTTTATGGGAGTTCTGGTTTTTTCATCCATCTCTAGAATTGTCTGTTGTGGTATTTTTGAGCCCTGGCTTTTCGTCCGTGTCTAGAATCGTATACATCAACATTTATTTGATTCTGGAGGTTTTAATTTGCATTTCGGTGTAATTCTTGGAGGAAAACCCTCTGCCTTTAGTAACTGTGGGTTTATGTGTATTCCAGAGCATCTCTAGGTGTTGTGGATCTCCTCATTAGCCCTACCTGCACCTCATGTTTCTTCCTCAGTGCTCATCAATCTCTGTGATCTGAGCCGGATTTGAGTATTTTGACGCTGTCAGGAAGCAACAGGCAGAGTTAAAATGAGATTTTTTTTTTTTTTCCTCTCCACGAGCATTTTTCGGTGTGTTTTCCCTGCAAAAAAATATGAAAACTAGCGCTGCTTATTCTGTTTATTCTAAACCCAGCTTTTATTTGAAGAGATCCCCGCAGGGATTGCTCCACCTTTGTTCCCTGGAAGCCTCGATTTCCACAGGAAGCTCATCCGAGGAGAGGCTGTGCTAAATTTACCTTGAGATCTACGTGTGGCAGAGGATTTTCGATTTTGTAAAGCTCAGCTCAAGAGTGTGAGGTCTGGCTGTTGTTGTTCTTTCTTACCAACATAACTCAGTACAAATAAAACGTTGTCTCTGCCTTGCTGGTCTCACTGTCCACGCAGATTCGAGGAGCTCGGGGCGTGTAAAGGATCTTTAAATACATCCTGCAAGGATGCAGAAAATGAGTGTTTCGTACCAATCCCTCACATTCATTTACTCCAGCAGCTAAAAGGTGAATCTTTGGGGTTTGGGATAAAACTACACTTTTTTTTTTTTTTTTTAATTTAATATTCTCTTTTATTTTTCTAGCTGTGGGGAGCTCAAAAAATCAAACAGGTAATACACTTTTTTTAATATTTCCTTGTTATTTTCAGCTCTTGCTGCTTTTCCCTCTTTTCCCCAAGCTTTTCCCCTTTTTCCTCTTCTCTGTTATTCCCTTTGCCAGTTGCTGTTTTGCCTTGCCATGGAAATGTAAATGCAGAGAACACTCTGCCACCAAAGAGCCGGAGTTGGTTTTTTTTTTATAAATATATTTATATATTTTGATGTCTTCATTTTCTCCTTCCTGTCTAGTCAAGAGACTTCTTGTCTCCAGTCTTTTGAAAATAGTTTGACAGTTCTTTGGGAAGGCTCATGGCTGTGCCTTCCTCCTCTGCAGTCCTGGATCCTTTGGGAATTGATTTTTCATCCCCAGCCATTTAATGCCAGTGCAGCATCCTGGGCTCGTTGGAAAATTGGGGTAAAAAATGGGTCAAATGAGCCAGATTTAGGATTTCCATGGAATTTGGGCTGTCCAGAGCCACCTCAGTTGGCTGAGGAGCTGTGGATATCCATAAAAGTCAGATTATCTGGCAAATCTGAATCCTGTGTGTGATTTTATTTGGATGTCCCTTATGGTGACATCTAAAGTGGGCCATACCTGTGTGTTTTTATCCCATCTCGTCCTGGAGAAGCATTTCAGGCTTCCTAGAACACCTGGAGATGTGGGTGATGTTCCTCAGACTGAATCCACACCTGGAGATGTGGGAGATGTTACTCAAACTGAATCCACAACTGCAGTTGGGGAAGATGTTCCTCAAAGTGATGGGGAAGATGTTCCTCAGACTGAATCCACACCTGGAGATGTGGAAGATGTTCCTCAGACTGAATCCAGACCTGCAGGTGGGGAACATGTTCCTCAGACTGATTGGGAACATGTTCCTCAGACTAAATCCAGACCTGCAGGTGGGAAAGATATTCCTTGGACTGAATCCACACCTGCAGGTGTGGGAGATGTTCCTCAGACTGAATCCACACCTGGAGATGTGGGAGATGTTCCTCAGGCTGAATCCACACCTACAGGTGTAGGAGATGTTTCTCAAACTGAATCCACATCTGCAGATGGGAAAGATGTTCCTCAGAATAAAGTGATTTTTATCCTCATCCCCTCCTGAACCAACAGCCCTGCCCATCCCTCTGCCACACCGAGGGCTTTTCCCATCTTTCCTGTGGCAGAGGTTCAGCCAGGACATTGATCTGCACCTCAGTGGAGATGCTGAAAACAGGCAGGGCCAGAAAATAGTTTTCCTTTTCCCCCCCCTTTTCCCTGCTGGGGTTAAGGTACAGCAGTGGGTGGCCTTTGGGGACATTATAGAACCAAGAAAGAGCCACTCTTTGTATTTCAGGTTAAGTTATTTACTTCTAAATGATTAATTTGTGCTAAATTATTACAGGCCATCATCCATCCCGACACAAACGAGACCATCTTCATGCCTTTCCGAATGTCAGGTATGGTTTGTGCCATTAATTTTACTGGGAATTTGTACAAAATGTTGGGGTTTTTTCTCCCTCTTTTTGAATTGAATATTGGGAACATTTAGACCAAGATCAGAAAGTAATTCCAGCACCAAAATCCCTTTGCAAGTAAGGAATATGAGGATGATAATTGTCTCTGAAAGATCTAGTGCTTAATAATTCCCTTTCCTTTCCTTTCCTTTCCTTTCCTTTCCTTTCCTTTCCTTTCCTTTCCTTTCCTTTCCTTTCCTTTCCTTTCCTTTCCTTTCCTTTCCTTTCCTTTCCTTTCCTTTCCTTTCCTTTTCCTTTCCTTTCCTTTCCTTTCCTTTCCTTTCCTTTCCTTTCCTTTCCTTTCCTTTCCTTTCCTTTCCTTTCCTTTCCTTTCCTTTCCCAAACCTTCCCAAACCTTCCCAAACCTTCCCTTCCCTTCCTTTCTTGTCCTTCCCTCTCCTTTCCTTATTTCCTCATGAAGGAGAGAGGAAATTCCTGTTCTCACATGGACTCAAGGCAGTGCCTTTTCCAGCATTTTTGAGGCATCTGTCACTATTTAGGGCATTTTAATTTTGTAGGAAATGCCAAAACCTCATGCCCAACATATATGATGTTACATACATGGGATCAGCCCTCTTTTTCCACGAGTGATGATACCTAACAGCCATGGCCCTGGAATTCCAGGGAGGATCAACTTCTCCATGGCTTACCTGGGCTGCCATTCCCAAGTCCACAGCTGCCTCTGCTGTGGGTTGAACACAGCTGTGAATCCGTCCCTTCCCGACGGATCTATTTAAATAAGCAGAACCTTTCCCATATTTTTTGGTGGAGCATCTTCTCCTGAATACTGGGCACAGGGGGAAAAAAAAATCACAGGGTTGGTGGGTTTTGTCCTCCAGTTCCCTGGAGAAGGATGATGTTGAGAGTGGAGAGGAGAAACTCCAGGACCCACCGCTTTGCCGCCTCGCTCCGTGTTTGCCTTTCCAGTTTCTCTTCCTCTCAGGTCTCAGCCCTTTCCTTGGATCCATGTTGGTTTAATTCAGTAATATTGGAAAAATGCTCTGAGACCTTCTAGTGGAAGTCAGAGAGATGAATTATAATTAGCACAGAAATTGGCAGACTTAGCGGGGGAAAAATGTGAAGGAATGTTTGATTTCCGTGGCGCTCAGTAAGATTTGGGGTAAAGACTTGTCTCTGTATTAGGGAGCTTTAACCTCCACCTGGGATTAAAATAGTCCCTCTCTCCTCTATGATGAAAATACGCTTTCTTCAGCCTATAGCCCCATCCTTTTTCACCTCACCTCGAAATAAATGAGCTCTCCTGGTATAAAACCACCAGTGGAGAGGTGGATAAAGCAGATGGTGAAAGAGGGAGGTCCCACTTAGGGTGTCATGGTCCTGCTCCTTACCTGGGATGGGCTCTGCAGCTTCTTAGATGGCTTCATCTTCAGGATGCTATTCCTGCTGGGACCAGGCTCAGCAGGAAAGGAAGGGGCACAAGGAGCTGGAGAGTTTTCAGCTGGGTCGGGGGAGGTTGTGGGAGGGTCTGATGAGCAACAGAGCTGGCACGAGGGAGGGAACAGATTGCCTGAGCCTGGGAAGGGGGGCAGGATCTCCCCCTTTCCATGGCAGGAATCCACTGGGTCAGCTCAGTCAGCACCACCAGGGCAGGATCCAGCTCCTCCAGGTGCCAGTGGAGCAGGTCCTGCTCTGAGCTCCCATCCCTGTGCTCTGCTGATGTGAGATGGGGCTGCCTAGTCCAGCTCAGCAACACGACGCCCTCTCAAGTTCCAACAGGCCCAGACTGGGTTTGCTGGAGTCACCTTTTCCATCTAGATGGCTGGAGTTTTAGGGAAACTCTTAGAACCCGAGAAAAGCAAATAAAGGATGGGAAGGAGATGGGACAGAGATCAGGAGGATGCTCCCAGTTGTTGTAGGTCCGAGATGTCCCCGTGGTGGGGTGGAGGTGGTGAACTGAGAGCAACTCATGGCTTCTTCCCTAAACTGAGACATGTCTTAGGTGGGATTTTTTTTTCCATCCCAAAATCACATATTAAAACTCATTAAACCTCTTTTTTCTCAATAGGTTACATTCCCTTTGGAACACCCATCGTAAGTATTTTAACATCTCTCCCCACTTTGTTTGTGAGCAGCACCAAGAAATGCATTTTTTAGCACAATTCTCCACATTCCACCTTCTCACCTCGTGAAATGTTCCCACAGGATTCCCACCTTTCCCACTTAATGTTAACAAGGGTTTAATCATGTAAAACCCACCCTCTGGTTGAGGTTCTGTATCTATTAATATATTGATTTTATCTATCTATTGTATGTGAGATTTTTTATCTATTAACCCAACCTCTGCTTGAGGTTATTTATCTATTATGAGATTATTTATCTATTAATATATTAAATTTATTTATCTATTATACATGAGGTTATTTATCTCTTAACCCAACCTCTGCTTCAGATTCTTTATCTATTAATATATTGAGATTATTTTTCTATTATGTATGAGGTTATTTATCTATTAACCCAACCTCTGCTTGAGGCTCTTTATCTATTAATATTTTAAGGTTATTTATCTATTCTGTATCAGGTTATTTATCTATTAACCCAACCTCTGCTTGAGGCTCTTTATCTATTAATATTTTAAGGTTATTTATCTATTCTGTATCAGGTTATTTATCTCTTAACCCAACCTCTGCTTGAGGTTCTTGATCTATTCAACATCGTTCCCCCAACCTCCTCCAACGTCTTCATCTTTCCCTCTGGAAAGGGAAGACCAAGCTGAGCTCACCGCCTGCAAAATGCAACTTCTGCAACTCTCAGCTTTCAGCTTTGGACACTTTCATTTCACATTTACATGATTTACAAGTCTCTTCCCAAACGTGACGAGCTCCAGCACGGCGGGGCCGGCGTCGTGCGCTCCCGTCTTGATTAATTAAATCCCTGAGCGTTTTCCTGGGGTTATTCCTGAGGGTGTTGGGAGTTTGTACTTGTTATTGTGAGATTCGTAAGCCTTCGGGTGCTCTCGATAGCAAAAGCCAGAAGGGAGATAATTCTGCCTGTTTTCCTCCTGCTGAAACCTCAGCTCGTCTTCGGGAACAGGAACGGTTCATCAACCCCGTTTTTGTGGGAACGGGGAAACTGAGGCTCAGAGTTTTGCCCCAAAATTTGGTGTCAGGAGGTGGTTGATCCTCAAAGCCACCAGCTCGTGGTTCAGCTTTTTGGATCACGCATTAAAATGGTTCAAAGAGCAAAATACACTAAATTTAATCTTCTTAGACCCAGTGGACCGTGGCTTAGACTGGGTTAAAGGTAACAACCTCTTCCCAAAGGGTGTTAACAAGATTGGAAGTCCTAAAAACAGGGACCATCGCGGCTGTTGCTATTTGTTGTGGTGCCTAAAGGTTTGGTGGCAACTTTGTGTGGGGCATTTTAAAAGAAAAGGTTAAACAAAAATGAGTTAACGATCAAATTGACAATGAAATCGGCCCAAATCCAGAGCTGTCAGAGGAGCCGAGAGCTGTCAGATGAGCCCAATTTCACTATCTGAAAAGGATAAACTGGAACCTCTTGTCATTTAAAAAAAAAAAAAAAAAAAAAAAAGAAGAAGAAGAAGGAAAAAAAAAAAAAAAACCCAAACGTTTCAAATGTTAAAATTAAAATGTAACATTTATGCCAATCGATCTGTGAAATTTAGTGACAAAATTGGCAGCCTGCTCCGGCATAAAAACAGTTTGAGTCTTGTATTTCACATAGGGGGGGATGGGATTTCCTCAAGAGAGGCTGTGCCGGGCTCGGGCTGAGCCAGCCTGGCCGTCCTTGCCCGCAGAGCCCTGCTGGTGTTGGGGGTCAACGAAACCCCCCCCCGGAGACGTGCTCGGGGTGTGTATGAGCAGGTTTAGGGCTCATCAGTCAATACACTCTGCTGGCTGTGCCCGGGGAGGGGGTTATTTCCCCCTTCCCCCCCCCTCCCCGATAGCCGATGCAAAATAATTCAGTCTGGTTGAGCTCATTGTGAAAGAGATTAAGGGCTTGTTAAAATAATCGTTTCTTTTCTGGCCCCGGCGGCGGCTCCCCTGACACATCCAAATCCTGTTTGCTCTTCCCTCGGTTACAACTGTTTGCTTTTCCCTTCAGCCTCCATCCTTTCTGTGCCAGGTTCAGGGATTGACCCCGGCATCACGAGCGGGGACAGGATGGGATGTAAATGTAGGGAGAGTTTGGCTTTAACCCATTTTGCCCATTTTCAGCCCGGGAGGGAGCAAATCCAGCCACTGGAATTATCTCCCTATGCTGGAGGGGTGAGAGGTGTAAAGCAGCTGCTGGGCTGGAGCCTTTTACCCAGCCTTTTACCCTGGGTTTGTGTTTCCTCCTCCGAGGGGAGGAAGATTTCTCCGGGTTTAGGAAATTCAGCCTCAAACCCGGGCGGTGAAGACGGAGCAGACGCCCCAGCTGTGCTCAGCTGCCACTCGCAGCTTTCAGCTCCCTTATTTTCCCCATCCATTTAAAACCGGGACGGTCTTGATGAGGTTTTAAGGTGCCCTTGAAGACCCAGGTTAATTTAGGGGTGAGATGACTCTTGGATTTGGGGTTTGGAATAGAAGAGCTTGGGCTGCTCAGAGCTGACAGATGTCCGAGCAGTGGCTTTGGCCCTGGCTTTGGGGCCATAAAGGGACATTCACACCTGATCACCAATTAAATTTCGTCGCTGATACTTCTCTAGTGCTTAGAACCTTTCTTTTTTTTTTTTTTTTCTCCCATGTATTTTGTTTTCCTTCTTAGTTATTTTTTCCCCTGACAGTAATTAAAAGTGAAATTGTACATTTCTTGACAGACTCTTGCACATATGGAGAGTTTGCATTTAAACGTGCCTCTTTCAGTCATACAGATTTTGGGTGCTCTTTTTTTATTTATTTATTTTCCTTCCCGTATTATTTTTTATTTTTATTTTTTTTTTTTTCCCTTTCCTCCCCCCTCGGCTCTCAGCCTTCAGCTTGACAATGTGAGTCCCTGCCTGCCGTCTTCCCGCTCCTCCGGAGCCTCATTATCCCGCTGGCTTTAGGGGGAAAGTCACTCCCGGGGGTGAGGAGGTTCCTCGCCTGTTGAATTCGTTTGGCTGCGAGCGGCGACGGAGTAATTAATGACGAGCTCTGGCCGCTGAATGGAAGCGGCAAATTAGTGTAACTCGCACAGGCTGGCGCCCGGCCAGCGCACAAAAAAGTAGCTGCAACTTCACCAAAGGCTGTAGGAGGAAAAGCTGGAGGAGGAGGAGGAGGAGGAGAAAGGAGAGATGCGAACGAAATCAGGCCGCCCAACCCCGCTACCCTTTTGTTCGCTGGTATTTCTCCCTCCCGGAGGGTTGAAGTTGCCTCCTCTTCAACTGATGCTGCTGCAGATGTGCCGAGGTGGCTCCAGCTCAGCCTTGCTCTCTCAGGGCTCTCCGGCGGGGAAGTTTTTCTTGCGGGTTTTTTTGTGTTTTTAGGAATAGAGTGAAAGGGAAACGGTGGAGAAGATGGTCTGAGGGTGGGGATGAGCTCACAGCCTTCTTGCCCAGATGCCTCGGAGACGTGAGTGTCCTGAAAATAAATGTGTTTGGAATTAAAAGGAGTTGCTCAGTCTTTATGCTCCTTGTGATTTTGCAACAGTCTTCTTCAGAAAACAGCAGGCATTTAAGGCACAGGAGGGGATAAAATGACAGTGGTGTTAGGAAGCAGCCGATCTTACCTGTCTCTTACCCAAGGACTCGTCGGCCTGCCCTTGTTGGGTTTATCACTGGGAGTCCCCTTGCTTTGCACCCCTTTCCTCTCCTTCGACTTCTCGTGCTCTGAAAGAAAAAATTGCCATAGAATAGGGAAAAAAGTGGCCATAAAGCAGGGGGAAATGCCATAAACCAGGAAAA
Source organism: Pipra filicauda (assembly GCF_003945595.2). Taxonomy (NCBI): domain Eukaryota; kingdom Metazoa; phylum Chordata; class Aves; order Passeriformes; family Pipridae; genus Pipra; species Pipra filicauda. The sequence goes on from NW_024104721.1 coordinate 239,025, forward strand.
GCTGCCACGAAACAGGAAAAACTGCCATAAAACAAGGCAGTTTGTGTGTCACAGATGGGTCTTTAGTGGATTGCAGAGGGTGTGTCCATGTGGTGGAGTGAGACACGTCCCAAGGACGTTCTCAGGACTTCTACAGGAAAAGCACACTTGTGTGACCTCAGATGGGTGACCTGGCAAAGCCTGTGGCATCTCAGTTCAGGCAGCAGCCGGGAACATCTGGCCAGATGTGCTGGGACAAGCTGCTGGGAGCCTCTGGGAGGCAATGATTGTCACCCCGGGCTCGTAACCCAGGCAGGAGTTTTCACAGTTGAGGGTATGACACATCAACAAGGCTCTTCAAACAAAATCCAGGCTCCCAAACAGGAGCACATGTGCTTCCAGGTGGCATTCCTGTCCTCAGATGTTCAAATGGGATTTCTTTCCTGTGCTTCAAACAGGGAATGTGCCAAAGGAAAATCGGAAACCCCCCCTCCCCGTTCGCTGCCAGTAGTGACAACTTTGAACTCTTGCCTTCAGGCAACGTTTGTGTTTTCCTCCAGAAATACCTGGATTAAGGAATTGATTGTGTTTTAACGACCTGATCTTTGCTGCCAGAGTATTTTCAAGGTGTATTACAAGCAGTAATTAAAGATGCAAAGCTTTCATGGGCAGCTACATCACCCTGTTTCACCGCTGGAAAACTGAGAGGCAAGAGGCTGATGGGAAGTTCAATAACTAAAATTAAATACAGCCACAAATGAAGATGATTTATTCAAGCTTAGAAATAAGCTTGGCTGTTTGCATGCCTGGAAGAGCACTGAGAGCAAAGCAAAAGAGCATTTACTGATGGGAAAATCTCTTCTCTTGCAGGTTGTTGGTCTCCTCTTGCCCAACCAGACGCTGGCATCCACTGTGTTTTGGCAGGTAGCACCTGCTGGGATGGGTGGGGAATGTGGGGGAGAGGAAAGTGGAATTTTGCCTGGAGGACAAACTGATGCACGTGGCTGTTCTGCTCTGGTCATGGTTTAGGGAGAGGATGTGGCTGGATATAATTAGGGAAGGGTTTGGTAGGTCTGGGAGGGACCGTAAACGAATATATGGGTCCGTTTTATCCCACAGCTGCTTTTGCCATCACAAAGGAAGTGGCAAAATGGTCCAAAATTTCATAATCAGCTTTTTAAACCCATTTGGTACAGGTGTAAATGTAAACAGAAAGAAAATTTTGACACATCCGCTGATTTGTGGACACCCCATCATGTAGTTTGGATCTTCCCTGGTGAATTCCCCTTGGAAGTGCAGGGCTAGGGGTGACAGGAGGCCCCATTCCCAGGAATTTTGGGAATAGCTGTGCATTGCAGAGCCGAGGACCTCTGCTTTCAGTTCGCTACAGGAGCTTTGGGGAAAAAAATAGTCTGTGTGTAGGGAGGTGTTGGTGTAATTTCCCACTAAAATTCTGGGAATTAGGAGTAAGGGGAGGAGGTGTGCACGTGAATGAGTTATATCCATAGTAAACACGCCACTTCAGTGCGATTTCAGCACTCACTGAGACGGAGGAACAAGTTATTTTCAGCCTTATTTTCGGTGGTGAATGTCTTTTTATTGTCTGCAGTGTAAGTGGTGATAGGGAATTATGCAGTTGAGGAACATCAGAGCAGAGTGGGATCTGCCTGGTGTGTTAAAAGCATGGCAGAGCTGAGAATCTGTCGGAAGGTGCCGGTGACTTGTGGTCGGGTGGGTTTAGCTGGAAGTTGTGCCCTGTGGCTTCTCACGTGCTGGGAGTGGGAGAGTGGCTGGAGACATCCTGGCTCGTCCAGGTTTTTGCAGGCAGCTCCTCCCACCTGTTTTTAGACATCTGTGTTGGAATCACAGAATGGTTTGGGTTGGAAGGGACCTCAAAGACCATCTCATTCCACCCCCCTGCCATGGGGTGGGCCACCTTCCACTAGCCCAGGCTGCTCCAAGCCCTGTCCAACCTGGCCTTGGGCGCTTCCAGGGATCCAGGGGCAGCCACAACTTCTCTGTTCCAGTGCCACTGTAATGCCATCTGTATCCATAAGCTGGTAGAGCTGCTCATCTCCTGTTCCTCAGCTGAAGCCTCCCATGACCCTCTGTGTGAGAAACTTGGAGCTCAATAAGTGACTGATGAAACGGCTGCTGGGCTTCCTGCTACGTCCTAACAGCAGGATGGATTTGATGCTTGGACATCGGGAAGAATTTCTTCACAGGAAGGGCGATTAGACATTGGAATGGGCTGCCCAGGGAGGTGGTGGAATCCCCATCCCTGGAGGTGTCCAAGGAACAACTGGACGTGGCACTCAGTGCTCTGGGCTGGGTGACAGGGTGGTGATGGGTCACAGGTTGGACTCGATGATCCCGGAGGTTCTTTTCCAACCCAAACGATTCTGTGATTCCGTGAAAATAAAGATCAATAGCACTGAGGTGTCACTGGAGGTGGACTGGGCCAGGAGAGGAGTTGCACATCAAGCTCCCAGGGGAGCAGAGCTGCCCTCTGGGCACTGAGAGATTCCTGCCCCTCACTTTGAAGGCCATTAAACCACACGCAGACCGTCCGCAAACCTTCGGGACGAGGCACCAGGGAGGCGAATTTTCCCCCTAGAACTCCCACATTTATAGAAGATCCCTTTGTTTTCCTGAAGTCCTGCTGATGCCTGTCTCTCCTTGTTCCCTCTCTAGTGGTTGAATCAGAGCCACAACGCCTGCGTCAACTATGCAAACCGCAACGCGACAAAGGTGAGGAGACCCAACATATGTGGCGCGTCAGGGCTGTTTTGACACGGCAACAGAAGCCCTGTCTCTTCCCTGTTAATGGAAACTCCATGAGGAATTTATAGCTTGGCCATTCTCCTGTGTAGGCTCCCAGTTTAACCCCTCAGCTGGAAGCAGCACGAGGTTCTCGGTGTTGGGTGTTGCTTGAGGCACGCGAGCGATGCTCGGTGCCGCCGAGCTCAGCCAGGTCGTGGTTCAGGCTGGGGTGGGATGGTTTAATTGGTATGCAAATGAGCACAGAGCAAAGTGGCGTCGGGGGTTTTTGGGACAGGACAGGACGAGGTGTCTCCGTGAGCACGCTGCCTGCTGGCTCCCGAGGGCTTCGTCTGCGCTGCCGGGAAGTGGTGGGGCTGCTCCCGCTCTCCTCCTTCTCCCTTAGCCTTCATTCATCCCGTGTCAGGATGTGGGAAGCCGAGCTGGAAACCGTCCAGCTCGTCGAGATAACATTTCAGAGACAAAATATTTAATGTGGCGAGTTTGGGGTTCAACGCTAGAGGGTAAAAATGCTAATTTGGTACCATTTGCTGAATTTCATTCCCGTCCTCCCTTTGAGCTGCTATTATTATAATTTTCTGATGCCAATTAATTTTCCATTCCCTTTAACCTCGCTCATGAGGCCACGGTTTCCCTCGCTCTTGCCTCTCTGCTTGCTGACAGACCGTGTGTCACAGAACAATATGACAAAATTCAACCTGTCTGTGCTTTAAAACAAATAAAACCAGAACAAACAAACAAACCAACCAACCAAAAAAAAAAAAAATCCCCGAAAAAACTTGGTTGCATTTTAATAACCAGAAGTTTGTTTACTGAAAATATGTTTTGTTTTTTCTTTCCAAAGCCTTCTCCGACATCCAAGTTCATCCAGGGCTACTTGGGAGCTGTCATAAGTGCTGTCTCAATAGCAGTGGGTAACGCTTTATATCTCTTTATTTCGTGACTTGCGGCGGCGCCGCGGTGCTTTGGAGATGCTTGTTTGGGTTGCCAAGCGTGTTTTTGCCTTTTAATTGACAGAATTCAGCCCTCATAACCAGAAATATTGTAACCCTGAGGTGTGTCTGTCCGTGCATGCCAAAGCTTTTCCCCAGAGGGAGACTTCTAAGTGCTTCCAGAACTCCCTGCGCCGTGGCTTTGCTGCTCCGTGAACTCAAATTATCAAATTATCCATTAACTGGGGGTGAATTTACCTGTTCCAAATTAAAATGGACACTTTGAGGCTGCAGGGTGATGGTGTGGCAGCTGAGGTGCTGAAGAGAGGCAGGACTCTGGAGATGTTCTCCTGCTGGGTTGGCACCTCCATCCACAGTGCTCGGAATTGCATCTTTTGCCTGTGGACATTTTTCAAGCTGGAAACGGTGCTCGGATCTTATTATGGAATCATGGAATGGTTTGAGTTGGAAGGGACCTTAAAGATCATCCAGTCTCACCCCCTGCCATGGGCAGGGACACATTCCACTAGATAAGGTTGCTCCAACCTGACCTTGGACATTTCCAGGGATCCAGAGGCAGCCACAGCTTCTCTGGGCAACCTGCACCAGGGCCTCTCCACCCTCACAGCCAGCAATTCCTTCCCAATATCCCATCCATCCCTGCCCTCTGGCACTGGGAAGCCATTCCCTGTGTGCTGTCCCTCCCTGCCTTGTCCCCAGTCCCTCTCCAGCTCTCCTGGAGCCCCTTTAGGCCCTGCCAGGGGCTCTCAGCTCTCCCTGGAGCCTTCTCTTCTCCAGGGGAACCCCCCCAGCTCTCCCAGCCTGGCTCCAGAGCAGAGGGGCTCCAGCCCTGGCAGCAGCTCCGTGGCCTCCTCTAAAGTCATATCTGAAGTAACCTGTAGGAGAGGAGCTTTCAACATCACTAAAATCATTGTCTCTTGACTTTTAACACTCCTATTTCCCAGTAGCACAAGTTGACATTGGTAGCAGGGTCAGCTCATTCCCAAAGGGACAGGGACATTTCTCAGGAGCAACTCATGGAAGTTATTTCTTACATCGGGTTTTCAAATAAGCCTCTGAAGTAAAAGGTTGTACCTTTCCTGCTGGAACATTAAGGATCCCACGGCAAATACCAAAAAATGATATTTTTTCCCCCTGGCTGAGATTTTTTCCTTTTTCTGAAGCCACAGAAAATTTGATTTTGCTTCTTGCGCAGCTGCCAGACAACTTTGCAAAGGGTGTAGAGTTGTTGAAGTGCCTTGAGGTTTTGAGGGGGAACTGTCCATTTGATTGGATACACATCTGCTGGATAATTTTCCGTGTTTCTGGCTTGGCCTGCTCTGTATCCCCCCTGTTACCCCTTCACTGCAGAATTAACCCTGCACAGCCCAGCCTGGCATCGGTGTGAGCTCCCACACTTCATAACCCCACGGAGCTGTTCCCACGCCAATCCACGCTTTTCCAGCTGAAGTATAATCCAAATCCCCATCCCACCAACCTCAGCGCTGTGTTTTCCATCCACAGCTTCCGTGGGAGACCTTGAGTGTCCTCCTCAGTCCTTAGTTCAGCATTTTCCCACCTTGTGAATTACTAAAGCGAAGTTCTCCAGCTTGATGTGCTGCTGCCACTCACAACCTGCATTCCAACTCCCAGCACGGCTCCAGGGATGAAAATTCCACATTGTTGGCATTAATGCTCCTCTCCATTTCGGCAACAGGGGCAGATTAGAGGGGCAGGAGACCCAGAGGAGTCGTGTTCTGGCACCCTGAGGAGCTTTGGTAAGGAAACCACTGAGAGGTGTCCGTGTTGGGACAGCTGGTGCAGGTCTTGGAAATCTTTGGTTCCTCCAAGGCTGACTCAGATCCTGCAAAGAAGTTGGAGCAGAACAACGTGTTCAAAGTGCAGGAGGGACCATCAGTGGTGCTGTGAGAAACACTCGTGTAGAAAGCAGAGAGTGAAAAGCTCCCCTGAGACCTGTAGATGATAAAATTGCAGCATTTCAGCCTCATGCAAGGGGAAATCCTCCTGCCAGAGGGTGTTTCTGCCTTCTTGCAAGTGCCACCATGGTGCCACTAGATCCACTGGGATTCCCTTGGTGAGTGTGAAGAGCTCTGGAATAGCAGTGGTTTGTAGCTGTGGTGCCCTGAGGGTCAGAATATCGTTACAGGGAGGCAGGAGCTTTCCACAGATCCATGGATGTCGCTGAGGGGGGTGGAGAAGAGCAAAAGCCTTCATGGATTCTTCTTCTTCCTGATGTTGGAAGGAGGCCTTCTTCCACGTGGAGCAGCCTCCACAGGTGCTTTCTCCTTCCTGATGTTGGAAGAAGATCCAGGTGGAGCAGGCTGTGGCACATGGGGTGTGTGACAATGAAATCTCTGGGCACTGATGTCCCCGTAGCCGAGCCTTTGGGGACTCTCCTGCTGCCTGTGTTACTGTGGAGTAACTTGTGTCCTCCTCATCCCTGACAGCACTTATTCCCTGCTGAATTCCCAACGTGGAGAAAACCCTGCAGAGCAGGGAGGGATTTTTTTATGTTGTAAATACCTGGATTAATAACCGGCGTCTCCTCGAGCGCCGAGTTTGGGTTTCTTGTAAACGACGACGGCAAATAATAAACAGCCCTGAGGTTCATTATGTGGTGTCCTCAGCCCTCATTAACCGGTCTCTGCCGTCAGTTAGCAACAGATCAGCTCCCAGTGTGAGCCTCCCGTGGGCTGTGGAGAGCCAGGATTAATTGAAGTGAGCCCCTTCCACGTTTGTAGTTGGCAAACAACGCGGGAGAAGGCTCGGGAAGGGACAGAGCAGCTGACCTGGGATTGTGCTTCCCCTGATCCTCATCCTCCCTGTCTTTTACAGGAGGGACGAGCAAATCGCTTGTTCAAGGAGCAGATTTTGGCTTTATGTGTCTTGCAATTGGAGAAATCTTAGGAAATCTTTGGAAATAACTTGATTTTCCTCCCGTTTTAGACAGAGAGGAATCCCTGTCAGAAAGGGGCGATTCTTCTCCCTCAGATCCAGTGCTACATCCACAACTCCTGATTTCCAGCCTTTCGGGGTGAGTTTAGGGAGGAATCAATATTCTTTCATTTGATATTTTTCAATATTTCCCCCCCCAATATTCCCTTTTCTTTCCACCTACGCCCATCCCCACCTGATTCACACAGAGCTTCATGCGAGGAAAGCTCTGCCGGGGTCCAGGATTTTATTTCTTCTCAAGTGAAGGGAATCGCTTGAAGTAAGGCTGGAAAAGATGTTTGGGTTGGAAGAGATCCCAAAGATCATCCAATTCCAACCCCCTGCCATGGGCAGGGACACCTTCCACTAGCCCAGGTTGCTCCAAGCCCCATCCAACCAGGCCTTGGACTCTTCCAGAGATGGACCAGCACAGCTTCTCTGGACACCCTCTAAAATTTCTCTTTCTATGATCATAGTTTATTTTTATCCCATTTTCTATAAACCATCCTCTTTCCTGCCTTTTCCTTTGATAACTCCTGTTTCACCGCTGTTCTGAGCGATAATTGTTATTTTTTTTCCCAAACAATTGAGTGGATTCCTGTGATTAGGCTTTATTTTCTCAGATCTGGCTGCTGTTCCTGGTGGTGGTGTATGAAGCTTAATTAATACCAGCTGGTTTTCCTAAACGAGGCAAACAAAGGCAGAGAGGAGTAAAAAGACTTGAGAAAGACCAAGCAGTGTTTTAAATGTTTGGGATTTTTTTTTCTATTCCCCAAATATTCCAGTGCCAAGAGCTGTACAGATCAGAGGGTTTGTAATTAGGCAGAAACTCTTTCCAGCTCACACACACACACTCTTACTCTGCTATTTTTTTCCCACTTTTAAAAGGTTAAAAAAGCTACAGAAAGCCAATTTTATTGGTAATGATTGCTTTTTTATATATTAAAATTTTATATGTTTAATTATTTTTATTATTTATATATATAAAAGTAGGTTTCTTTAGCTCAGAGAAGCTGTGGCTGCCCCATCCCTGGAAGTGTTCAAGGCCTGGCTTGGAGCAAACTGGTCTAGTGGAAGGTCTCCCTGCCCATGGCAGGGGGGTGGAGTGAGATGGGCTTTGAGGTTCCTTCCAACCCAAACCATTTTAGGGTTCTCTGATTCTTGATTTCAGATCCAAACTCCATTTTCTGTGTCATTGCTGATCCCTTTTGGTTCTGACTCAGTGCTATGACATCGGACTCAAACCTCAGTTTGAGGTCAGAAGGGACTCCTGGGGCTGCCATGAAATCATTGAAAATTAAATCAGACAAGCCACTCTCTGGTCTCTGGGTTGCCACTGACCTTCAAATTGGTGACTGGGGGTGTTGACCCAGGGGTTGCCTCACCTGGAGCCCGTGGGGATGAGTCCTTGGGTTCCTCACAGCATCTCACAGCGGCGCCGTCATTGCCGTCGTCTTGAAATCAGACCTTTATCCCTCAGTTTTTCGATTTCCACGATCGTGGCTTCGACTTCTGCCAAGAGCAGCTCCAAACCTTGCTCCTTGTGATACTGGAGACCTTGTGCCAGCTCTCTGAGGGGTCTCCTCTCTCCTGCCAGCCCCGTTTGGCCGCGTTTCCACATCTCCCCGTATGTTGTCGCTCAGCTCCGTGCTCAGGTGTCACCTCCTTGTCCATCTGTTGTCCACTCCACGTCCCCTGGAGGTGCCACGTGCATCCCTGCTGCTGGCATTGGGCTTTCCTGATGACAGGATGGGCTCTAATTAGACCATGGGAAACCTGGCAGGGACACAGAGTGTGTTTTATTTATATAAGTGTAAGTTAACCAGGAAACATCTCGTGACAGCCAAGGTTTAGGTTGGATCTGAGAAAGAAGTTCTTCCCCCAGAGGGTGGTTGGGCACTGCCCAGGCTCCCCAGGGCAGTGGGCACAGCCCCAAGGCTGCCAGAGCTCCAGGAGGGTTTGGCTGATCCTCTGGGGCACAGGGTGGGACTCTTGGGGCTGGGCCTGTGCAGGGCTGAGGGTTGGGCTGGATGGTCCTTGGGGTTCCCTTCCAGCTCAGCTTATTCTGGGATTTCCCTTTAGTCAGGGCTTCAGTTCTCCCCCAGTGAAAGGGGAAGCAAAACCATGTGTGTGAGATCAGACACCACTGATGTGAAGGGATGGTGGGATTTACCCCAATTCCCAAGCTCCCTCCTTCCCCTTTCAAACAAACCAGGGTTTGTAACTTCTAACAATGTTTTTATTAAGTCCAAGTTTGGGATTTGTGGTCTTGTCAGCACAGAGACAAATAAATATGTTGTTCTCACTTAGCAACCTGAGCTAAATTCTGACAAAAGTAGGTGTTTTGTCTTCTTTTGTGTAAGAGAGAGAGAGAGATGAAGTGTCAGTAACCATGACTGCCAGCCAGGCTGGATGCTTTGCATTGATCTCCACACTTAAAATGTACCTGCTCAGCACTTGGATGTTTCTTTTTGTCTTACATTACTGGGTAACCTTGCCTTAAAAAATCAGGTGATTAATGCCATTAACAACTTTGGTTTGTCAGCTCCTATAATGACTCACCTTGGAGTCACTGCTGGTCGGACAGGAGGGTGTTTAAAGCACCTCTTCACAGGTAGACCCAGGTCTTTTCATTTTAGACGTGCCTCCTTGCTTCCTGATCCTAAATCCTGACTCTGGACAAGGCAGGGGAGGTGGGGAACTGATGCCAGTGGGATTTACTGATGCTCTGGGTTATTGCAGGGTACACACCCAGTGCTTTCACCAACTGAAAGTTTATGGGGTTAAACTTGAATTTCTGTAAAGCCAAACTGGGTGAAAACTGGAGAAAAACGGGGCAGTTTCAGATTCCTGGTCTGGTTTGCTGAGGTGTCCTGTGTCTGGAGCTCCAGGAGCAACTGAGGGAGCTGGGGGGGCTCAGCCTGGAGAAAAGGAGGCTCAAGGGGGACCTTCTGCAACTCCCTGACAGGAGGGGGGAACTGGGGAGGGATCAGGCTCTGCTCCCAGGGAACAAGGGACAGGAGGAGAGGGAATGGCCCCAAGTTGCTCCAGGGGAGGTTTGGGTTGGACATCAAGAAGAATTTCTTCATGGAAAGGGTTGTCAGGCATTGGAAGGAGCTGCTCAGGGCAGTGGTGGAGTCCCCCCATCCCTGGAGGGGTTTAAAATCCCTCTGGATGTGGCATTTGGGGACATGGGTCAATGGTGGCCTTGGCAGTGCTGGGGAATGGTTGGACTTGTTTGATCTGGGAGGACTTTTCCAACCTAAACGATGCTATGATTCCATGATACTTTTTTTTCTTGGAAAATTGCAAGGGAAACACCATCTCTGCTAGTCTGGAGCTTTGTACAGATCAGTTTTAGGACCCTTGACACTCTTGATCTTGGTTTGTGGGTTTGGGTGTGTTTTCATCCAATAAGCAGCTGCAGCAGTTGAGTTGTTGCTTCTGGACAGATGGACATGGCAAAAATGATATTTTTAAACAAGTTGGATTTCTCTGCCCCCTCTTAAAAAAAAAAAAAATCAGCATTTTGCAAAGTCTAGGGGGTTTTGCTGGAAAACATCCCTTACAACCCAAGACATTCACGACCACGTAGGATTTCAGCCAAAATATCCAATTTCTCCTAAGGAAGCTGAGAGGTGAAGACTCTTCAAGCACAGGATTATCTCTGGAAAATAACATTAATGTTGCAGTGGTTGGGTCGCAGTTGGCTTTGGCATTACCTGCCCTTGGAGCCCTGAGTCCCACAGCTCAGCTTTAATCCAGAATCCCAGGATATGCAGAGCTGGAAGGGATCCACAGGGATCATGGAGTCCAACTCTTGGCCCTGCACAGGACCATCCCCAGGAGTCACATCCAGGTGATGCCTGAGGGTCTCTGACCAAAGCTAGCAGGAGAATCGAAGAACTTTAATTAAATTAGAGTTGGACTGGTTTGTTACACTTATAAAATTAATGAGCAATAAAAGATCAGGATCTTGATGGATTTTGTTTTCCCCGTGTGAGGAAGGACAGGAGCTGTTGGACCGATTCAGCCTGGCAGGGAGGGCATCCCTGCTCTGGGTCAGCTCCTGTGCCATCAGTTCCTCAATCCATGGACTGTTCCTCCTTCCCTGCTCCCTTTGCACACTGAACTCACACACACACACACACAATTTTTCCCTCTCCTCCGTAGGTGGAGGTGCCCCTGTGGATTTTTCTAATCCCAGCTCCTTCTTCCCGATAATTGTCTGTGAGGCTGCATTGACAGGCTGTGAATGTGGTGTGAGGCCCATAATCAGCCTGTGAGACAGCACAGGAGGCCACCCACTGCCCTCAGGACTGTCCCTCACTTAGGGCAGGCAAGGAACCTTTGGAAGCCGGAGGAAGTCGGTGCAAAGCAGGGTGAGGGGTGGGAGAGGATGGAGCGTGGCCTGCAGCCTCCACGGAGGTGAACTGGGCAGCCAGGGGCAGGAGGAAAATCACAGTGGGCTGGGGTGATAAACTCCTGCTCGCTGCTTTTAAATGGCTCTAAAATCTGAATCAAAAATCTCCTGTTCCTGCTCCTCTTCTCTGTGGATTCACAGATGCTGTGTTCAGACACCAGAAGAGACTGGTTGGATCATTCAGACTGGAAGGCCAGCTTGGAAATTCCTCCGTTGATCCCAGAAATCATTGGAGCTGTAGCAGCCACTTCCCATCCTGCCTCTGGATTTAGAAGTACATGGCAAGCACCAGGTCCTTGCCAACTCCATCCCTGGAAGTGTCCAAGGCCAGGTTGGACGGGGCTTGGAGCAGCCTGGGCTAGTAGAAGGTGGCCCTGCCCATGGCAGAGGGGTGGAATGAGATGGTCCTTAAGGTCCCTTCCAACCCCAACTGTTCTGTGATTCTTTGAGTGCTGCCTTCCCAGCTCCATGTGCTTCTCTGCAGCATTTTCTCTCTTGTTCCATTGGTGTTTCTTTGTTTCCAGCAAATTTGTTCTCATTGATGCCGTTTCCCTCTGCCCCTGCCCAGCCCCACAACACCCAGGTGTGATGCAGGGCCCAGGTTCATGGAAAACTTGATATTGAGGCAACATTCTCTTGTTTCAGGCGTGGATCCATCCCACTGTCTTCCTTTCTCCATCATCTTCCAAACCAAGTTTGTCTCATTACCAGTATGAATCCCCTGTTTTCCTGCTCCTGCCTCTCCTGCAATCTTGCTTCTTTCTCGAGACTACACCGTTTTTTCCCATGGAAAAATCCACTTGGGGATTGTTGTGGTCATCCCTTCTTCCAGTCATCTTGGGTGTGACATTTCCTCCTTTCCACGCTCTTGCTCCTCTCTAACTTCCTTCTCCACACGGATCCTTATTGCTTTTCCCTTCCCTTAGACTCCTCCATTCTGTTCTCCTTGCCTTGGTAAAGCTCCAGTTGGGAAACAGCCCAGTTTTCCATCTCTCCCAGCCTCTTCACCTCCCAGCCCTAATGAATGAGTTTTTTCCTTCCTTCTCCTAATGCTCTTTTCTTCAGCTTGGCTGTTTGGGACTCATCAGATGCAATTAGTGTTCGAATCCAGCAATCTGGTGATTGGAGGGATGAAGGAAAAGCTTCTTTGGAGCCAATCCCTCCTTCCAAGTGGACTTCCCAGGTCACTTGGAGCAACTGGCTCCAACTGCAGTGGTCAGGGTTGTCCCAAAGCTGAATCCCTAAAATCAGTGGTGGTTTCCCCAGCAGAGTTAACAAAGTGTGGAGAGCTTCTCAGTGACACTTCGGTGGTGTCACCTGCCAACCAATGTCCACCTTGCTCCCTGAACTCTTAATATTCCTATATTTTATAAAAATTCCCTCTCAAAATGAAGTGAAATAACTTCCTGGGTTTTTTTGAGTGTATTTACTGCACTAGAACTGGTTTAAGAGGTGCAGGGTTAGCCCTTTAGCAAATGGTTTGGTCCTTGCCAACTTCAGGCATTCAAAAGCCCCATCTCTCGGGCTTCAAAAATCTTAATTAAAGGAGGGGGGGGGGGGAATCAGGGATTTTTTAATAAAATTTCTGATTTAAAACTTGTGTCGTGGTGGACGTGAGGTGGGAAGTTTTTGAGACAAGCAGGAAAAGAAAAGGAAGCAGAAGTGTTGGTCTGTGTGATGGTATTTGGTGGTACCAGTTTCAAGGTGGGGCGACGTCGCAAACATTGTCCTTCTGCTGAGATAATGTTGTTGATGCTGAAAACAAACCTGGTGGCAAAATAAATAGCAGGAATTCTTCAGGAAGAGGGATGAAGGAAAGGCAGAGTGGTGCCCAGAGGCACAACAGAGCCTTGAGTAAGGTTTCTCTCCCGTCGACGGTGTTTGGTCCTGGTTTCGTGTTGTGGGATTTTAGGAACTGTTGTGTAATGTATCCCTGTGTCCAGCTTCCCCTGGATTTTTGGGATGCTCCATCAGCCAGATCAAGGAAGTGCTCTGGAGGAAAAAACCTCAACAAACCAGGCAATTTGAAGAAGCTGGATTTGTCCTCTAATCCAGGTCACAGCGTAGGAATATGTGGATGACTCCCCATCCCTGGAAGTGTCCAAGGCCAGGCTGGATGGAGGTTGGAGCAACCTGGTCTTGTGGAAGTTGTTCCACGGCAGGAGGTGGATCTGGATGATCTTTAAGGTCCCTTCCAATCCAAACCATTCCATGATTCTATGAATATCCCAAACCAGTACTGCACTGAAACCAGTGGGAGAAGAATGAAAACCCTTCAAAAAGCTCATTTCTCTGTGCTGAGCTGCAAAGGGAGCCCATGGGATAAGAGGAAGCAGCCTTAAGTTGCACCAGGAGAGGTTGAGATTGGATATTAGGAAGAATTCCTTCACCAAAAGGGTTGTCAAGCACTGGCTGCCCAGGACAGTGTTGGAGTCACCATTCCTGAAAGGATTTAAAAGCCCTGTGGATGTGGCACTTGGGGACATGGGTCAGTGGTGGCCTTGGCAGCGCTGGGGAATGGTTGGACTGGATGATCTCAGAGGTCTTTTCCAACCCAAATGATTCTGTGATTCTGCCACATTTGGTGGGATGAATCCCAGCGGACTCTGTGATCCATGTGCTGTAGATCCCAGATCTACACCAGTGCTGTAGATCCCAGACCAGGGACAGGCTGTAGGAAAGGTGAGGATCACAATAATAATCCTGCAGTTGATTTTTAGTGATGAATTTGCCTCAACAGTGTTCTTTGGCAGCCCCATGTAAATAAACTCATTAACCTCTCCTTGCTAATGGCCCTTTTCCTTAGGGGGAACTGAGGTTGAGGAGTCCCTGCTCATTGTCAGATACCCTCTGTGACCTGTTTGCCCTCATCCCACACTTCCTGACCCGCAGAAAAGAGTTCACAGATTGGCTAAAGCAATTTCCAAACTGCAGAAAACAAAACCCTCATTAGTTCCCTCTATCCAGTCCTTGTGTTGGGAATTTGGGAGATTGGATTTAAATCTATAGCAACATTTAATGTCATGTTCCCAGCAGGGTGGTGACTGTAAGTGGGGAAGCAACTTCATCACATTGAATCTGAAAGTAAAATGCTTTTGTTAGCGGTGGCCTCACAGCGGTGCCTCTCCCAGACTCATCTTTGCTCTTTCAAAAACTGCTGCTCTTCCACTTCATGGTCAAATCCCTCCATCAAACCTACAAGCAGAGGCTGCAAACCCAACAAAATTCATCATGGAGGCAGATTAACCATATCCAGGCTGTAAATGCCCAAATCCACGGGGCAAGAGCAGCAAAGCCAGGCTTAAAAGTGTCCTATTCTTCAAGCCACACGTCTTAGGCTGCTTTACAGTTTCTGGAAGCATTGAGATTTTGAAAATGCACATCCCGACACTTGGAAAAATGTAGAAAAAAATGAATTCAGTCATTTTGGAAGGGGGGAGAAGATCAAGACAAACCCCTCATTGTTGCCCAGACTAACAAGCACCACCACGACTCTCTTGGGCTCAGCATTAGAGTCGTGTTGGCCAAGGACAGGAGGAAGGACTCCTGCTTGGAGTCATGGTGAAAGCCTTGGAGAAAGGCTCTGGAAATACTTCACAGGGTTTGAAAACCAGCACTTTGCTTATGCAGGGCTTACCCAGCAGTTGTTCTTCTCAACATCTTCCTCTCAGCCTCCGAAAAGTCGGGATGCGCTGCGGATTCATGTATAATGTAGCAGCTCACAAAATATGTTCTCCCCTGCTTTGCTTTTCGTCTTAAAACCCCCCAAATCACTATTTTCTGGCAGCTTTTTGGCTTTGGCTGATTTTTTTTTTTTTTTTTTTAAATTTTGCTGCGTTTTTGGCTGAAAACTCTTTGGCCACACGTTGCTGAAGACTCGCATTTCCAGCCCAAAATTCCCGTCTTGGGGCTGTTGGGTTTTGTTCGTGCGTTTGGGGTTTGGGGTTTTTTTTGGGGGAGGAAAAAGAGCAGATATTGTGAGGGAGAGTAATTTGAAGTAATTTGAAGTGACAAGTCATTCCCCATGAACAGGTTTGTTTAATTTTTAACCCCGTTTCTGCTTGAAACCAATTTTGATGGAGGTTCTCCAAACTATCACTATTATCAAGCTGAGGCTTATGAGGCAGCAATGCTCCTCCTTGCTGCTTATAGTAACATCTGAATTACATAGGTCCATGAAAAACTATGGAGAGCATTAATCAAGGGTTGGAGGAGGCAACAAAAACTGATCCGTGGTTATAATAAACTTCATAGCCCAAAGGTTTTTATTGGAGTGGGGTGGTGTCGTTTGCACAGACCCTGGAGAAGGAATTAATTGCGTTGGGCCACCACCACCACTATTATTTGGGTTTTCCCCAGCCAAGTGAGGGTTCCCAGCATCAAGGATTTCGTGCTGGATGTGGAAAATGCTGGTGAACTGGGTAAAAATGGAGCTGAGGGATTTCCAGAAGGACTCAAAGGTGTTCAGTGGTTTCTCGCTTGTCTTTTAGCTGGAAAGGGTTTAAGCCCAATGGTTGGGTCCAGTCCTTAATTTAAACCCAGTGGTTGGGTCCAATCCTTAATTTAAACCAAGCAGTTTAGTTCAATCCTTAATTTAAACCCAATAGTTGGGTCCAATCCTTAATTTAAACCCAACAGTTTAGTTCAATCTTTAATTTAAACCCAGTGGTTGGGTTCAGTCCAACAGCTGGGTTCAGCTTTTCATTTAAACCCAACACTTGGGTTCAGCCCTTCATTTAAGCCCAGCAGTTGGGTTCAACCCTTCATTGAAGCCCAGTGTTGAGTTCAATTCTTAATTTAAAGCCAATGATTGGTTCAATCCAACAGTTGGGTTAAACCCTTCATATAAACCCAACATTTGGGTTCAGCCCTTCATTTAAGCCCAACACTTGGGTTCAATCCTTCATTTAAACCCAATGGTTGGATTCAACCCAATGACTGTGCCCAAAATTTCGTAAAAACTCAACAGTTGGGTTCAACCCTTCATATAAACCGAACAGTTGGGTTCAATCCTTAATTTAAACCCAATGGTTGGGTCCAATCCCTGATTTAAACCCAATGGTAGGATTCAATCCAACAGTTGAGTTCAACAGTACATATAAACCCAACACTTGGGTTCAGCCCTTCATTTAAGCCCAGCAGTTGGGTTCAGCCCTCTCTGTAAACCAAACAGTTGGCATCAACCCTTCATTGAAGCTCCACAGTTGGATTTAACCCTTTGTTGGATAAGGGGTTGAACCCAACACAGAGAAACCCCGCAGTGTGTGTGGGGTTTGGTTCTCAAACGCTTCTGTGTGGGGTGAGACCCCAAAGTGTCTGCAAGCTGTGACATCTGCCCTGCTCCTTGTAATGAACTCGTTCTGCATCTCTTGTTTGTTTTTTTTTCCATTCCAAGGTGGGCCTTAATGTTCTGATTCAGAGAGCAAACAAGTTTACCCCGGCCACTCGTCTCCTGATCCAGAGGTTTGTGCCGTTCCCTGCTGTCGGTAAGAAATAACACCTTTCCTTTATGTTCAAAGTGTTGACTGTAAACCTACTGGTGGCCAAAAGCCACTGGGATGGACACCTGATTCCTGCCTTCTTGCTCGTGGCCCCTCAGTGGTGGGTCCCTGAGTTGGTGCAGACAGTGGTGGGATGGTGCAAAGCAGCTTTTTGGCAGGAAAATGGTGCCAAGCTGCCAGTGGGGGCAGCTCACGAGGCTTTTCAGCTGCACTTTCCACTCTCAAGCAGCTTAAAAAATGACCAGTGTTGGCTGGTCCTTGTCCATTCAAATCTGAGGGCATTTAATTTGCGAGATCTGGTTTGAATCACGTCAAATCAGATCTTCAAATAAGCAGTGGCATTATGGTTGTTTTACAATAAAATGCAATTAAATGGTTCTACTCTGAATATACAGATTTGTGAGAGCCACTGATTAAAAACAGACTGAAGTGTGTGAAGAATTAAGGCTTTTTGGAGCATATTACCAGCATTTTATTGACTGTTTGCTGAGTGAGGGAAGGGACAGGCTGGACTCAGCTTTTGCTGGAGCCTCTAGTAACAACCTTGAGCAAATGATGAGTTATTTTAACCATGAAAAATCACCAGTGGCTTTAGGGAAACTTTTATTTATAAAGATGGTGCAAAAATTGCCCAAGAATGAGGGAAATGATTAAACAAAAGGGGGTTTTGCTCTCTGTTCCAGGTCCCTTTTCAGCCATTTAATGCAGAACTTTCCTTTAAGCTTTTCCCTTTGCTGTGCAAGTGCCACGTCCTCGGAGTTTCACTCGAGGATGCTCAGCCCCTTTACCTGAGCCCCTTTAACTGTTGCTTTCTGGTCCTGCTGCTCTTTTTTTTAATATTGACATGCTTGCCCTGACCCTCCAGACTTCAGTTCCTGAGTAACTGGGGTTTTTTTTCCCCCCTTTTCTTCCAGAAAAACAGCTGCTTGCTCTGTCTGCAGAGCAGGGGGTGACGGGGATTGCGGTCTGGGTGTCACACTCCTTCTTATTCCTGAGCCCTTTCCTTGTACACAGAGGATCTGTTGACATTATGATGATGATCTTCCTGGGATATATTTTAGAGGGTTTCAATTTTCCCTGGGTTTTTATAACCAGGAGGGCACTTGGGGTGAGTCCAAGCCCCGGGAGGCAGCTCCAAGGCGGGGTCTGAGTCAAAGACACACACACAGGGAATCTTTGCTGCCGGGTTGATCTATTTTCATCCCAAGGTGTGAGGAGGAAGAGGTTACGTTTGTGTTGGCATTGATTGAGGACCCATAATTAATTTGTTTAGCCTGCAATTAATTCTCCAGCTCCTATTTTATTTGTGTACCGTCATGCTTCGTTATGTGCCAGGACATCAGGAGTCCTCCCACTAATTGCTGTTTGGTGGTTCAGAAAGCTGTGAGTTATTGGTTTGCAGACCTGGACAAACTGTTTAATTAAGGCTCGTCTTCCAATTACTTTTGAACCACCAGCCCCCAGCAAAAAAAGGCAGAATTTCTCTTTTTCTGCGTGAAAAGACAGCTCTTGATCCCAAAAAAAAAACGTGGGGATGTGGCACTCAGGGACATGGGTTAGTGGTGGACCTGGGGGAATGGTTGGACTTGATGATCTCAGAGGTCTTTTCCAAGCTTAATGATCCTGGGATTCTATGAAACCACTCCCACTAAGCAGTTTTCCCTTGCTTCCCTCTCCTGTTGATCTCCAGCTGTGGTTGATAACAGCTGGAAAACTGGAGGGATGCCCCAAAGCTTTCTGGTCTCTCATCCCGAGTTATCCCAGGAGATGGAGCCTTGGGGAAGGGCAGCTGCTGTCTGGGGGGAAGGGAACAAGATTCCCAGCAGAGGTGCTCATAGAGGCTCCAAAAAGCTTTGGGCAGGCACTGGGAAAGCTGATCTGGGGGTCTTGGTGCCCTCAGAGACTCCCTGCACGGTGTGTGTGTCTTCTCTGGGTGGTGGAACAGTTATCTTTGCACCATAAAATAACCCATAAGTGCAGAAGTTCTGCCTGTAGGACATAAAGTGGTGCCAGGAGGGTGGGCCATGCCCTCCCCCTCCTCCAAAGTTGGTTTGTAGTAGCTGAAAATCACATGTTTTTTCCTAAAAAAAACCCTCCCCTGTCCCAGGGGATGGATCCAGGAAACCAAGCCAGGTGGAGCAGCTCGTGGAGATGGCCAAGGTTTTGCAGAGCCAGTGGCTGCCCTGGTGTAAAAGGGTTTTTTGGGGTTGATGTTGGTCACCCTGGAGCATCATCTGGTGAAGGTGTTCTTCATGGAAAGAACAGGAAAAGGGAAGGAGTATGTTGGAGCTGTGTTCTGCAGAGCTGAATCTGAGCAAGGAGGGGCTTGGTCCTTTCTCAGGGATGAGGTGGGGAAGGATATCAATGCCCAGGGTTATTGCAAGGAACCCAATTTCCCCTCTTCTTCCCAAGAACTGGGTGTGAAGAGCTGCCACCGAGGTAAGGGGCATCACTGGAGGTGTTCTTGGCTAAAAATCCCGCAGAAAACCCCAAAAGTTGCATCCCAAAACCTGCTCTGAAGGATGTTAAAGCTGTAGAAAGATATTTATTACAGGGATGGGAGAGGGATGAAGGATTTCGTCTCCCTGAGCTTTTGTTTTAGTGTGTGTGTGTGGTTAAAATTGTTACACGTGTTTAGGTGGCACACAAGGATGTGTTTAATGTGTGGAGAGCACCTTGGTATAGAAAATATATATGTAAACATATAAAAGTGGCTTGTTTTGGTGTCTGAACCCCATTTCCAATACGCCACGGAGTGTTTTCACAGCAGTGGTTTCCAGGCTTTATCACCACAATTCCTTCCCAAATTCTGAAAATCAGTTTCTTTGCACAGAAATTTCTTTATTTCTCATCCCCCCCTGCCTTTGAGACATCTATAAAATCCAAATTTAGCCATAATTAGCAGCATTTTCTGCTTTCTGAGAAAGCAGAGCGGGAGCAGGTCAGTGAGTTGCCTGTCTCAGACAAACGGGCTGGAATCAGGTTTTGAATTTGGGACCACCAGGTCAGTGAATCCAGAGAAGCATTTTGGGAGCTTCAGGTCTGGCCACCCCATCCTGAGTCTCACAGGAACCTTGTGCTGGTGCATCCTTGGCCAGAGCATCTCCTCTGACGTGTTTTTTTATCCGCTCGGTTTTGACTGACAAGTAGAAGAAGGGGGCATGTGAGTGTTAAAAAAGAAAAAAAAACAAAAAAAACCACAACAAGGTGGGGGGGAGGGGGGGCTAAACTTTCTTTAAATGAAATGCCTGTTTGCTTTTTTATCTGGGATTTAAGGAGCTGAAGGGTTGGTAAAACAGATCTTTTGATAGATGGGGAGAGCGGTCCCGTAGTTGGAATATTGAAGGGAGAGACAGAGTGTGCGTGTGTGTATGTTCCTCTCCTTCTCGAGTGTAAGGAGCATTTGTCACCACAAATCATCCTTGATTGCAGAGAGCTGTGTTCATATAGGGCTCACCCACCCACCACCCTCAAAAAATTAGACATTTGTTATATGACATGAGTTGAGATTAATTAGCGAATATTAACCCATCAAGCAGCACAGAAGCACATTTTTGGAAAGCGGTGGTACTTGCAGCAACAGTGGGTTTGGATTAGTTCTGGTCGGAAAGTTTGAGGCGAAATGTGGTGGTGGGGAGGTGCTGGAAAATGCCAGTTTATCAAAGCCTAAAGTTTTGGAGGAATTAGCAGCTTTTCCGGGGAAGAATTTAAGGAGCGGCTGAGCCCCGGAGAGAGGCTGCACCTGCAAGGGTGTTTCTCAACCCCAACTCTTAATACATCACTTCAGGAGCAGGATTTGGGGTCATCTCGAGGCTGCAAAAACCACAGGGTGGGCAAGGGGGGGGTCAGAAAGGGTCCTGGACCTGCTTCCAGCTGTGCTGTGAATGCAGGGCTGAGACTGGGAAATGTCAGGTGGGATAAAGAGCTGTCATCGCTCAGAAAAATATTCATAAAGCAAAGAAACGGGTCTGTAACTCCAGAAAATAAGCCCATGGAGCCATTTCCACCCTAAAATGTGTGAAATCACAGAATCATGGGATGGTTTGGGATGGAAGGGACCTTAAAGACCATCTGATTCCAACCCCCTGCCATGGGCAGGGACACCTTCCACTAGATTTTCCACTAGTTCTCCTGACTATTTTTCCTTATTTTCCCAGAGCAGCTGTGGCTGCCTCATCCCTGGAAGTGTCCAAGGCCAGGTTGGACAGGGCTTGGAGCAACCTGGTCTAGTGGAAGGTGTTCCTGCCCATGGCAGGGGGATGGACTAGATGGCCTTGAAAGATCCCTTCCAACCCAAACCATTCCATGGTTCTATGAAAATCGTTTATTTAAGAAGTGTGCTGGTTTGGGAAGGGCACAGTCCCACTCTGGGATGTCCCATCAGAAGAGGCAGCTGTCCCTCAGCAGTTCCTGGTTAGCCAAGCCCAACTGGCCACCCAGTTCAAGGACCTGTTTTGACTTAGTAGGAGGAAATATCTGGTGAAGGATCACCGGGGAGAGGGTGGGAGGATGTGTGAACAGCAACACCTGGAAATGCTGGTATTTCCTTGGATCCACACATTTCTGATTGTTTTGCAAGTAAAGAAAATGATCTTTGTTGTTATTCTCCTCCGAAGAATCCCAATTTTGTTTTGGGACAAGAGCAACTCGCAGAAACTCCTGGGCAGATTGGTGGAAGGAAAGGAAGGAAAGCTGAAGGAGCTGCCACTGGGTGTTGACCAGGGCTAATCATCCTGCTTTTCCCATCCTCAGCCAGTGCCAATATCTGCAACGTTGTCCTGATGAGGCACACGGAGCTGGAAGAAGGAATTGACGTGTTGGACAACAACGGGAACATCGTCGGGGCTTCCAGAATTGCTGCCAAACACGTACGTACCTGGGGTGTTCCTGGTGGGCTGGGACTCTGCTGGATTTGTGGCTCCACAAATCCCACAGGTGTAGGAATCCATGGCTGGAAAACAGATGAGCTTTGCCCACCATTTGGAATGTCCTGGTGGACACGGGCTCGTGTCGCGCTGGCGAATTTGGGGACTGACCTTGGTGCTTTGGGGGGGTACAGGCTGACATGGGAAAATCCTCTACTACCCTGATGCTTTCACAGGAATTCTTTTTGGGAACTTTGTGTCCTGTTGGATGCAAAGCAAAGATAACTTACACCTTTCCCTAAATGAAGATGACTCCCTATCCCAGCCGAGCAGCTTTTTAACCCTTCCCACGTCAAAACTGCCCTAAAAGTTGCCAAGCAGAGCTTTGGGAGGGCAGCCAGATGTTTTTACCCCTCCTCCCAACACCTGGGTTGTTTTCCCTGTGACCTCCCCCCGGCCATCTGCCTGGAATTTTTTCCCTTTTCATCCCTTTCCTGCCGAGTTTTGTCTCCTGAGCATCATCTGATTGTTTCCAAGTGGGCTTTAATCTGAAATGTAAAGCATGTACCCAAGCACACGCCCAGGCAGAGGAGTTAATAATATAATGCTTGGCATTTCTCTCCCTCCTTCTGTCCAAGGCTCTTAAGGCACTTCATAGACAGCAATTAATGTACAGATTTGCAGTCCTCGGCGAGAAATGGGAGCTCTCTAATATCTCTCCATATTGTTGTTTAACAGGGAGATTAAAACAATCTGTTGAAGGGCTCAGGGATACTTATTTGAGCCAGTTTTCCTCACTTATATCAACTGGCTTCGGGACCTGAGTTCCCCTCTCCATCCTGATGGTTGAGGGGAAGGCAGACAACAGGGGAAATAAATATTAAAAGGGAAGGTGCTGTAAGGGCAAGGTAGGCGGGGTTTAAACTTGAAATTTGGGAGTTCTGAGAACTCCTGCTCAGCTGCCATGGAATCCTAAGGCTTCTTCCTGAACAGCTTAGTACTGGGTTTTGTCATGTGGGATTTGGCAGATCCTTCGTGGAACACCTTGTGTCTCTCTGAGAGGTTGTTGTGAGTGAAGGGTCCCAAGGAGCTCATGTGGATGTTCCTGTGACATGGAATTATGGAATGGTTTGGGTTGGAAGGGATTTTAAAGACCGTCTCATTCCATCCCACTGCCATGGGCAGGGACACCTTCCACTAGCCCAGGTTGCTCCAACCTGGCCTTGGACACTTCCAGGGATCCAGGGGCAGCCACAGCTTCTCTGCCCAACCTGGGCCAGGGCCTCCCCACCCTCACAGCCAACAATTCCTTCCCAGTATCCCATCTAACCCTGCCCTCTGGCACTGGGAAGCCATTCCCTGTGTCCTGTCCCTCCATGCCTTGTCCCCAGTCCCTCTCCAGCTCTCCTGGAGCCCCTTTAGGCACTGGAAAGGGCTGGAGGGCAATTATCTGTTCCTCTGAAAGATCTTCTCTAGGTCTCAGGGTATTTTATATATCTCAAGCTGCTTTGTCCCTCCCAGTGGAGGGACAACTGGTTGGGTGCTTTCTTGGGAGAGGAGAACCCCCTGTGTGTTACAATACTTCACAATAAACCACCAGTGATGAAAAACCAGGAGCAAGTCTTGGAGCAGGCACTAAGGTTCTCATTCCCCCAGTGTGGAACTGAAATCAAAACTCAGTTGAGGGAGGAATTTTTGAAGCTGCTGCCCGGCCCACAGTGAGATATTTCACCTCACCACATCTCCCAGGCAGCTGTTCTGCCCGCCTTCCTCCCTCCAGGAAGCACCAACATGTTTGTGTAGGAACGTGATGGGATGTTTGAAATGAAATCAGGGAAGCTCTTGGGTGCCTGTCTTTACTCTGCTGGGTCTGTGACCGAGCGTGGAGGGCAAATGGGATGTGCACAAACAGCTGCTGGCAAAGCTGAAAGTGTGTGTTGGTGCTTTCAGTCGCAGGAGCAATGCAAGAAAGACCAGCCAGGGCATTTCTGAGCCCAGCAGGTACATCCTGGGGTTTGTTTCAAGTGTCATGGATCTGTTTGTTTGTTTTCCCTTCGCAGGCACTGCTGGAAACAGCCCTGACCAGAGTGGTCCTGCCCATGCCTATACTGGTTCTACCTCCAATTATCATGTCCGTACTGGAAAAGTAAGTGTTGGGGGTGAAGGGGGGATTTGCAAGGGGAAGGAGTAAAAGATCCTCAGTGGGTGTCATTCACTGGTGTTTTGTAGAATCACAGAACTGTTTGGGTTGGAAAAGCCCCCTCCAACCATCCCCCAGCACTGCCAAGGCCACCCCTGACCCCTGTCCCCAAGTGCCACATCCACAGGGATTTTAAATCCCTCCAGGGATGGGGACTACACCACTGCCCTGGGCAGCTGTGCCAGGGCTGGACAGCTCTTTCCAGGAAGGAATTTTCCCAGTATCTGACCTAAACCTCCCCTGGCACAGCTGGAGGCCGTTCATAGAATCATAGAATCATAGAATCGATTGGGTTGGAAAAGACCTCCGAGATCATCGAGTCCAACCCTTGGTCCAAATCCAGTCCATTTACTAGATCATGGCACTCAGTGCCACGTCCAATCTGCGTTTAAAAATCTCCATGGATGGTGAATCCACCACCTCTCTGGGCAGCCCATTCCAATGCCTGATTACTCTCTCTGTAAAGAATTTTCTCCTGATATCCAACTTAAATTTCCCCTGGCGGAGCTTAAGCCCGTGCCCCCTTGTCCTATTGCTGAGTGCCTGAGAGAAGCGACCAACCCCCACCTGGCTAGAACTTCCCTTCAGGTAGTTATAGACGGTGATGAGGTCACCTCTGAGCCTCCTCTTCTCCAGGCTAAACAACCCCAGCTCCCTCAGCCTCTCCCCATAGGACTTATGCTCCAGTCCCTTCACCAGCCTTGTTGCTCTTCTCTGGACCCGCTCCAGCACCTCAATATCCTTTCTGAACTGAGGGGCCCAGAACGGAACACAATACTCAAGGTGTGGCCTCACCAACGCAGAGTACAGGGGAAGGATCACTTCCCTGCTCCTGCTGGCCACGCTATTTTTGATACAGGACAAGATCCCATTGGCCTTCTTGGCCACCTGGGCACACTGTTGGCTCATGTTGAGCTTCCTGTCAATTAGTACCCCCAGGTCCCTTTCTGCCCGGCTGCTTTCCAGCCACTCTGTGCCCAGCCTGTAGCGCTGCAGGGGGTTGTTGTGGCCAAAGTGCAGGACCCGGCACTTGGCTTTATTGAACTTCATCCCATTGGAATCAGCCCATCTCTCAAGTCTATCCAGATCCCTCTGCAGAGCCCAGTTCCCTCTCCTCCTGTCCCTTGTTCCCTGGGAGCAGAGCCCGACCCCCTCCAGCTCCACCCTCCTGTCAGGGAGTTGTAAAGAGTGACAAGGGACAAGTTCTCTCTTCAAAGTCCACCAAAGACTTTTTTTTCTTATTAAGATTTTATTATTCCATCAGTTTGAACCACTGTCAAAGCTGTTAAAGTGTTACATTGACGTGATAATTTTAAATCATACCCTGTCCTTCAGAGGATCAGCCAAACCCTCCTGCAGCTCTGGCAGCCTTGGGGCTGTGCCCACTGCCCTGGGGAGCCTGGGCAGTGCCCAACCAGCCTCTGGGGGAAGAGCCTTTTCCTGAGATCCAACCTGAGCCTGCCCTGGCACAGCTCCAGCCATTCCCTGGGTGCTGTCCCTGCTCACACAGAGCAGAGGTTGCTCCTCCTCTGCCCCTCGGGAGAAGCTGCAGACCCCAATGAATGTCCCCTCAGTCTCCTCTTCTGCAGCTGAACAACCCAAGTGGCCTCAGCTGCTCCTCGAAGAAGAATAAATGCTTCATGTATTCAGCAGAAATTTGTTTTCCATCACTATTTGAGCCGTTATCTCTCCTGGCAGATGTGTCTGGGGAGCAGCAGTGCCTGGACAGGGGGAAGGAGAGAGCAGGGTTATTATTTCATGCCCAGTTATCACAGAATCATGGAATGGTTTGGGTTGGAAGGGACCTTAAAGACCACCCAGTTCCAACAGGGACACCTTCCACTATCCCAGGTTGCTCAGTAGTCTCACAGCAGAGGTTTTAAGAGCTAAAACCCCAAATTTCCCTGTCCATCAGCCTTTCTCCCACCGTGCTTTCCAACACCTCCACATTTCCTTCATCCCAGGGATTCTGTGAGCCTGTTTGGAGCCGCTGGGTGCTTGTGGGTCCTGAGGACACCCATCAGCGGCTCATTAGGTGTGAACGATCCGTGGGGTGGGGAACCCCTTCCCGGCCTCTGGAGACCGATTATCCCACTGAAAGATGGGGATGCTAAAGGACTTGCTGCCTTTGTCCCAACAGCGAAACTGGAGGCTCTCCTTAAACAAATCTGTTGTTAGTGGCTCGGGTGACAGAGTAAATAACAATTAGTACGATTAGGGAGTGACCCAGACCTTCGGTGAGCTTTGTTTATCCTCGTGGAATCACCCTCGGGCAGTTTTCTCTCCTTAACAGAAGGGTCGGGGCTCCTTCTGTAAATTCGGAGGCTGTTTTTGTAACATGTAAATTTAAAAATATAGATACAGGCTGGTACCCCTCCAGCACCCAGAGCTTCTCACTAGTATTAATTTCTCCCCTGGCCTGCGGGTGGGGAGAAACAAGGCAACAAACCCTGTTTTGGGAACTGTAAATTCAGGTTTTTCGGCTCTTTTTTGCCCAAAATATGCTGTTTTCCTCTCTTTTTTAAAGGGACTGTGGTGATTCCCTTCATCAGGGCACAGTCATGGCAACACTTTCCACAAACCAGAGTTGGGAGGTGTTTTCTGGAGGCACACAGGGACGAGGAGTAGATTCCAGCCTCTCCTGATCTTGTGCAAAACATCGGATTTTCAATTCGTTCTCCTCCTTGGCAAAATCTCTTTCCTGCCCCGAGGCCCTTTGTCACCCACAGGGTCCCCCAGGCCATGATCCAGCAGCAGGATCTGCTGGGAAGGTGCTCAGGAGTGACCATTCCTTCCCCTGGAGTAGGTTCCTCTGGAGTACCTTACTCAGGGCTTACTCAAAGTTCCCATCTAACCATCCAAAAAAGAGCCACATGAAGGACAAACTGTTTTATTGCTTCAGAGGATCTTTGCTATTCTGGTTATCAACAGACAAAACCCTTTATATGCAAAAATACTGTAGAAAACTGGTCCCTGAGTTGTTAAATCATTGTCTCTGAGAGGGGACACTGAGGGACCATCCTGGGTCTTCCTAAGCATCCACAAGGTTAAGTAAAACTAAGAATAAAATTTCACCTGGCACAAAATAAAACCGAGAGGAAAATTTGCTTTGTGCTCGGGAGCAAAATAAAACTAATAATAACATTTTTTTGTACTCGGGGGTTTCCTAAATTCCTGTATTGGTACAAGAGTTTTACTAAATGCACCCGCGCTCTGGGCAAGCCTTATCAAAACTGGGTTTTATCTGTGGACGCACAGGAGGTTCTCCTCCAAATAAATCCTCATTTTAACTAATAGAAAGACTTAATTCGGGTTTGGGAGAGAATATTTTCCTTCCCAATGCAATTCGGTGGATTTAAAAATATCTGGGCACTGCTTTTGCCTGCCTGAATTCTCCCCAGAGCTTCGTGCCTCCTGTTTGATTTTCCATCAAATATCTTTGGATTCCTGGAAGGCTGAGAGTGAGAAACAGCAGGGATAGAGAGTGGGGTGTGGTTTGGACACGCTGGTGGAGGTGGTGGTGTCCCTGGAAGACGTGGCAGCACCTTTGGGACGTGGAGAACATCCCTGTCCATCCCTGAGGGATTCACAGTGCAGGTGTTGCCTCACAGATCTTTTAAGTGGTTACTGAAGGACGCAGTCAGAGGTAAAACCTCATTTTGGGAACAAAAACGACTTGGAGCATTTGGGGAAAAGTTTAACTTTTTGAATTGAGTGGGATTTGAGTTCGACCAGGGCGTTTTCCATGGGAATGGCATCCAGGCCTGCATTATCCCTGTGTTTATAGGAATCCTTACAGTGTCTATAAAGGAGAAAGGAGAGTGTGATGGCTCATTATTTGGAGGCTGGAGAGCTGGAATCAGAAGTCTCAATCTGGATCCTCCCAAGTCATTTGCATTTGGGATTGTGGGGAAGGATGGGAGCGATTCTCCCACCTTGCCTTGGAGCCTGGCTGGACATGAGTGACCTGCTGGGGGGAGTCTCACCTCTCCAGGAACCTTCTTTGTGCTTCCAGCAGGGGTTTTCAGATTCCTGGAAAACTCCCTCCTTCCTTTTCCCCTCGGCATTCAAAAAGTTTATTTTAAGTGGCCAGTTCCTGGTCGCCGTCTTTCCACTTGGATCCAGGTCTTTCCTCTCTCTCAGCCATCTCTCCATCTGCATGTTTTAACTCCCCCAGCTGCCTCTCTCGTCTCTTGTGCCATTTTTTTCAGCTCTCTTGGCTCCTCTCATCTCTTTGCCTGCTGTGTATTTTAACTCCCAGGGCCGCCTTCTCTGCTCTCCAAGGAATTCAATGTTGCCTCCCACTGCCGAGCTCCACAGCGCTCCATTCTTTCCCCCATGTTTCATGCATTTCCTGCTGCTTGGACGCTCTGTGGAAGCAGTTAACATATAGAATCAATGTTTATTTTGAGCCTGCATATGCCATGCAGGGAACACGGTGTCAGTTATTTTGTGCAGATGTATTCTCATTGAAGTTTTATAAATAATATCCCCGTTGGCAGCTCTAATGGGGAAAAACAGCGGCTCCGCGGCGTCGGCGAGGTGGAGGCGACTCGTCTTTGGGATGGGGCTGACGGTGGGAATTCATTAGTGCCCCCGTGTCACAGGGATGTGGGGACAGCTGCATGAAGTCGGACTTCTCATCCCTGTTTCCCGTGAATCCTTTTGTCTGGTTGTCACGACGGAATTCGGGAAGTGGAGCGGTTTTCTCCCGGCCGTCATCCAAGACTTTTCCTGTAGTCTTTGTCCAGCTTCCCGCTCCTTCCAGACTTAAAGCCCATCCTGCAGCTGGTCTGTGCACAGACACTCCAGGTCTGTGGGACTGCAGCCTCAGGTGCCCCTGTAGGCTGAGCTCTGAGGTGGGAGAGCCCGAATTTTTGGCTGGTGGAGAAGCTCAGTCCGTCATCAACATCTGCTGTGGCCACTTTGAGTGATCTTTGAGTGGAGATTGAAGGACATGAGCTCTTCTTACCTCCTTATCCTAAAGCCTCTTCTCTGCCTCACAGAGAAGACCTTCTTGGAAGGTCTGAAGAGCAGCAGAAGGTCCAAGAGCTCGGGTATGTTAGGCTGGACTAGAGGAGGCCCTGGAACTGTCTGTGCAGTGTTGGTGGAAGAGAGACAAAGCTGGAATTGTTGGCAATGGGCAGGAGCTGAGAGAGAAACGGGGAGCAGAACAGTTGTACCCACAAAAGAGGAGCATTTCTACTCTTTTCTTCATCTCCAGATCATCCTGATCTTGTGGCAGAGCTGCCAGAGCATCCTCAGGCGGCAACTGCCAGGGTTGTTTTCCTGTAAGGCTCAGAAAATTAGGATGCTCTCAGGCTGGATCAACATTCCAGAGCTGCTCTGGCTTAGCTAAGTCAGCCTAACCACAAAAAATGGATTTTCTTGGGGGACAACCAGTGCTCAGCCCACAGTTTTTTGTTGCTGGAAGGGCATTTTCTTCAGCTTAAACCATGTTTTTCACTTCAGAAATGTGCAGGAGGCAGGAGGCCCTCTTGGCCTTCATTTTCTTGACTTTTCCCTGGAGATATTCTCCTTTTGACAGCATGTGCAGGATGTTTCCCAAAGGTGCTTTTCCTCCAAAGTCTCTCCGTCCAGCTAAACCCTCGCTGAAGTTTGTTGTGACTCAACAGCTGCCAGCAGTGACACCTTAAACTGCTGTGGCTGTTTCCAGAGTAAACATTGAAACTGCTCCTCTAATTATGTCAATCAAGCTCAAAAATCCCCCAACCTCACTCGCTCTGCATCTGCTGTGTCCTCTGGAGGGGGCACCGGGGCTGGAGAGGAGAGCGGGAGATGCTCCGTGGTGAGGACAGTGGTGGCCTGGCTGGGTGGGACAGCAGAGCTACTGGTCACTGGGAGAGCCCAGATTTCCCCAAATGACCCAAAATCACAGAATCAGAGAATGTGCTGAGCTGGAAGGGACCCCCAGGGATCACCCAGTCCAACCCTCAGCCCTGCACAGGCCCAGCCCCAAGAGTCCCCCCCTGTGCCCCAGAGGATCAGCCAAACCCTCCTGGAGCTCTGGCAGCCTTGGGGCTGTGCCCACTGCCCTGGGGAACCTGGGCAGTGCCCAACCACCCTCTGGGGGAAGAACCTTTGCCTGAGATCCAACCTGAGCCTGCCCTGGCACAGCTCCAGCCATTCCCTGGGTGCTGTCAAAACGAGTGAGGAAAGGTCAGGAACACCCCGTGCAGAGACCTGACGGGCTCTGGGAGGGTCTCAGCAGAACTGGGGTAGTTTGAGGTAGGACAACCACCCCAAACTTTGTTGGCACATCAAAGACGGGGCGTTTTGAACCCTGGGCTCTGAGGAATCCTGGGATACCTCGGGATACCCCGAGCTCCAGCCTCCAGCTCTTCCCGTACCCCACGGCGTCCCCGGCGTCTCGCGATGTCTGCATTAGCTTTGAACCTGTTTATACCAAACCCTCCCCAAACCCCAGAGAATCTGTCAGCTGGGAGGCTTTGGTTGACTCCTGTCATATTTAGTTTAGCATCTGACACCTCCTCCTAGACAAATACAGCTCTGGTTCACTGAACCCGATAACTCCTTTTTAGTACAGCGACTGACTTCCATATGGAATAAATTACAGTACCTCCTGAAAAACGCCAGAGGCAGCTGCCAAATTATGCAAAATTTAAACCACTAATGAACAATGTGATGAAAGTTGAATGAAGGTGTATTTACAAGATCTACAACACACTGTCTCAGCGGAGCAGATGTACTGTCTGTACAAGCATGTGAGTGTGTGTGTGTGTGTCTGTACCTACGGACACCCATGAATATTCCAGTGGGATCCGTGAGGTCTCTCTGCTTTAGGTGGATCCGTGTAGATTCCCGGTGTGTTCCTGCCTTTTTAATGTCTCCCAGGTAAAATTTGTTGTAAAGGCAGATCACAGAAAGAAGAGGCATTAGGGTGTTTTGAAGGGGGCGAAGAAATGGATCTTTAGGGGAAAAGAGAGAGGAGGAGGGAATTGTGGCAAAAATGCCAGTTCTTTGCTGTCCAGAGGTCCATGTGGAAAAATGGATCACTTGTTTATGAGGGAGACAAACCATGGGTGCCAAGAATTTGGCTTCTAGTTGGGAACAATAAGATATGCATATTAAAGGAGGCTTAAAGAAGGCCGGAGAGGGACTTTGGACAAGGGATGGAGGGACAGGACAACAGGGAGTGGCTTCCCACTGGCAGAGGGCAGGGTTAGATGGGATACTGGAAGAGGCCATGGCAGAGGTTGCCCAGAGAAGCTGTGGCTCCCTCTGGATCCCTGGAAGTGTCCAAGGCCAGATTGGACAGGGCTTGGAGCCACCTTGACTAGTGGAAGGTGTCCCTGCCCATGGCAGGGGGTGGGACTGGATGGTCTTTAGGGTCCCTTCCAACCCAAACCATTCCATGATTCTGTTGTTTTCCTGCAGCTTTCCAACCCAGGACCTTCTCTTGGTGCAAACTTCTCAATCTCACGTTGTCTAATCTGAGCAGCAAAGTTTAGTTCTCCACACCCTGGCTGGTCCTGACCTGTGTGTGTGGTGACAGCCCCTAAAACCACTGTTCTCGTGCCAAAACAGCTTCAGTTCTTCTGCAGAATTACTGGTAGGGGAAGAGGATATTTGCTCTTGTGAATACATCAGGCTGCTGCTTCTGCTTTTTGGATATCTCTGGAGGTGTTCAGGAGTTCAAGTTTTAATATCTCTGGAAATACTCAAAAGCCATCTGGACACAATTCTGAGTAATGTGCTCCAGGGAAATCTGCTCGAGCAGGGAGGTGGGACTAGATGACCTCAAGTGGTCCCTTCCAACCCTACTCACCCTGGGATTCTTTAGACTTCAGAAGATGCCAAAGTTGGGCTGTCAGGGGGATCTGAAGGTCCAGATCTCCCCCCTTCCACAAACAGATATTAGTTTTATTTATTTTTAATCTGTGCTAATCCTCTGCAATTAAACCCTTTGGAACCATCCAGCGGGGGGTTAATGGGTGAAAAGAGGGGTTTGGATTGCAGTTGACAGCCACCAAAATGCAATATTTAACTTCCTATCCTTCCCAGATCTGTGTTGGGAGCAGAGATCCCGGGGAGAGAAGAAAAGTGGACCTCTTGACTAATTATGAGTCATTTATTCTGAACCGCACAAATTTTAGAATCCGAATCCCAATTAAGACATTGCACTACATGTGTTAATTAGCCCGCTCTCCTTTTTTACATCAAGCCATAACTCTTCTTAATTAGGAGGTCGGCCCTTGTGATTTGAACTGGCCTGAGCTGGAAGCACCCCTGGAAGTCACACCTGGGGGGCTGGACCGGGGATCATTTTAAATTGGTTGGGTTTTCACTTGGGTGATTATGAGGTGCCCAGCAGGGCAGTAATTACGGAGGGTGCGGCTTCCAAATTAAGATGTCAGAGGTGGTGTAAGCGGCGATGTCTTGGTTCTAAACTGTGCTCCGGGGAGGCTCGAGGGATGCTGGTCCTCTAATTGTCTCAGCGAGGGCTCTCATGGATCACAACAGCTTGAGCAGGAGGATAAATCAGTTCCAGGAGCTGCCCCTCTGCATCCCAGGGATAATCACAGCTTATCGATGGCAGGTCTTGAACGGTGTGGTTGTTAGCGTGGAACAAGGTTTCCTGCTTTCCTCGCTCGGCCAAAATCCTTCTGGGCTTCTATGAGAGAATTTCAGATTAAGATTGTGCTCTGTGCAACAAAAAGAAGCGAAATATTGGAGAACAGAAGCTTGGCTTTCACAGCACAAATTGATAGGATCAACTCCGTCTCGATGGCTTATTAGTGAGGAGCTGAGATATCGGAGGAGTTAAAGCTCTGGATCGTGTTTTCCCTCCCCGCTTCCCCCAAACCTTCTCGAGATGGGAGACAGTTTTCAGCAAGCAGCGCTAGCAAAGGGCGAGGAGTCTCAGTGTTCAGGCACACAGACAACGTGGAGCAGGGTAACGAGTTCCCACACATCAGCTGCTCCCTCGGAATCCGTCAGGTGCGTGTTTGGAGCCGGCGCCGAGCGCGGAGAAGACGGGGGGTTGGGGGGAACCTCTGATCCCGCTGCGGCTGCACGGGGAGATGGGGCTGCAAAACCCCATCAGGTGTGTGCCCTGAGGTGGGAAGGAGTGCCTGGAAACCCTGTGAGTGGTGCACGTTGGGTTGGGAATGCTTGTTAAACCCCGGTGGTCACCACGGAGGTGTTCAGAGCTCGGTGTGATCTGGTTGTGCTTTCCTTGACCAAAGGAGGGAGAGCTCCTGTGCCCCAGTGGGAAGGGATTAACTAGATCATAGGATTATGAGATATCCTGAGTTGGTAGGGACCCTCAAGGATCAAATCCAATTCCCGGCCTTGCAGAGGACACCCCCAACAATCCCACCCTGTCCCTCAGAGCATTGTCCAAACACTCCTTGGGCTCTGGCAGCCTTGGTGCCATAACCAATCCCCTGAGGAGTTCCAGTGCCCAACCACCCTCTGAGGGAAGAACCTTTTCCTGATACCCAACCCCATGCCTTTCCCTCAGGTCCTAAATGACCCATCAGCAAATCTCCACACTCTCTACATTCCTCATACACGCTGAATATTCAAACAAAACTCACTGTCAAGTTTTCAGTTTATATTCTCATTTTTTTTTCAGGTTGGTAGGAAAAAACTTGAATGACAGGAGTCCTTTTGATGAATACCTCCAGAATAAACCCCTCAAGAATTATGTTTTTTCCCCTTAGCATTCATAAACTACCTGAGGTCCTGTATCCTGGAATATATTGAACCATGCCACCTTCTCCCTGCTAAACGTTGTCCCATTTTTTGGGTGTTAATTGCATCACAAGGGTCACTTCTCGGTCGTTTTGAGAACCTGACCTTGCAGGTGTCTTCAAGTGTTCGCTGTTAACAAATCTTGAACTCATAAATATCCCCTGGGAAGACCAAGTGTTAAAACATCCTTATCACCCAGGCTGCAGATGTTTGATTTTTAACAAATTAAGGTATTTTTTGTCGAGTTTACTGCTTTATTACCCCATTAACGAAGCCGTGTGTGCCTTTTTCAGCTGGCAGGGCTGACAAAGTTCCCAATATCTCTCAAGGACCTGGGTTCCTTCTGCTCACTCACCATCAGCTCCAGAGCCTGAGTGCAGGTGACACCCATGGGTGGCCCCCACCCCAGTGTGAGGTGTTTTGAACTGGGGGAAGAGTGTGAGGGTGAACTTGTCCATGACCCGCTAAGAAAGAGGTGCCCACCCCTGGAAGTGCTCAAGGACAGGCTGGACGGGGCTTGGAGCAACCTGCTCTAGTGGAAGGTGTCCCTGCCCATGGCAGGGGGTGGCACTGGATGGGATTTAAGGTCCTTCCAACCCAAACCATTCCATGATTCTGTGAAGGAACCAAGACCAGTGGGTCTGGGTGGACACCAGTGTCTGTTCTGATGATGCCATGCACTCACCTGGTCTGTGAACTGGTCTAACAGAGCCTTTCCTTTCCAGAACTTCCCTGCTGAGGTCCCGTCCCCGGATGATTCTCCCAGTCCAAAGCCTTGTGTGCCTCGCTGCCTTTGGCCTGGCCCTCCCCTTGGCCATCAGCCTCTTCCCGCAGATGTCTGAGGTCAGTACGTGTCTGGTCACTGCAGGGGGGGGTCTTGGGGGGGGTTACCAACACCAGGGCTTGTTGTGCCTTCCTCCAAAACAGTCTCATGCCTGTGGGAGGCTCCTCCAGTTTTTAGTCGAGTCTGTTCCTGTTTTCTTCACTCAAGTGCAGCTTCACCAGGAGGGTGAAGGCCCCTCTCCCATCACAGTGGTGTTTCCAGTAAAAACAAGTCTTTGTCCATGAAGCCAAGAGCCTGGACCATCCATTTGGTGTGGATGTACCTTCCCAGAGCTGCCTTTTCATCTTCTAGTCTGGCTCTGGGAAGACCCAGCCCTGGGGGGCGAACAGAGGAAAACCAACCAAGGAAACAGGGAATGACCAATGAAATCACTTGTACCAAGTTAGTTGAACAAATTGCTGAGGTGTGTTTTGTTTCCAAGCCATTAATTTTGACCATTTGGTGTTTGGAGCTTAAAGATTGTGAATTTGCACGTTATCAGGGAAGGTCATTATTCTGAAGTGATAAAACCTCTCTGAAACAGAGCAAAGGACTTTGCTGGAGTTCTCTTTGTGTCGACTAGAACAGTTGATCAGAAATTTCTATCAGTGTCTCTGTTGCTTAATTCATAATTTTTCAGTCTGGATGGGTTTATCCACAACTTCCAGCCAGGGAATCTTGTTGTACACTTGTCTGCTGACTGAAAAACACGTTACAAATTCTCCGTTGTCCTTCTACAGGCTGAGATAAACCTGTCCCTTCATCTTCTAAGTAGCTGAATACATCTCAATCTTGGAGTCTCTTGCTAAAAGACGTGTTTTCTGAAGCTTTAATGATTCATATGGCTCTTCCTTAAACTTTTTCTAATTAGTCAACATCCTTTTTGGAGCACTTCCATGAGAACCAGACACAGTATTCCAGAAAGAAGTTGCACAAGTACCAGTTGCAGGAGCAATGTGATTTTCCTGCTTCTCCTCGGATTCATACATCCACAGTTTGTTAGTCATTTTGGCAGGAGCTCAACCTCAGCTCCCTGGCCATCAGCTTTTTACTCTGATCCCAAGTTCTGCTCGGAGGGTTTTGGTTATGAAAGCCTGAGGAGGTTTGCCAGGTCTTGCACCTGCTCAAGGTACGTGCCTGGACCATGTCCAAAGTTCCTGTTGGAAGGAGATTTGGGGATAGAACATCCCTTATGCTGCCTTTTCATGGAATCATGCAGCCATAGAGTTTTTAAGGTTGGAAAAGACCTCTGAGATCATCCAGTCCAACCATCCCCAGCACTGTCAAGGCCACCCCTGACCCCTGTCCCCAAGTGCCACATCCACAGGGATTTTAAACCCCTCCAGGGATGGGGATCCACCACTGCCCTGGGCAGCTGTGCCAGGGCTGGACAACCCTTTCAGTGAAGAATTCCTTCCTAACATCCAATCTAAACCCTCCCTGGTGCAATTTCCAGGGAAAGGAGTTTCACCCACCATCAGGTGGCCGTGGCTTTTCCTGGGAGGTCTCCTTTCAAGATAATCAGGAAAGCAAGACCACAGGGAGTAACACTAACCTCATTTACCCCAAAGGTGACACCATTTCCTTAAAACCACAGAATCACAGACTGGTTTGGGCTGGAAAGGACATTAAAAACCACCCAGTTCCATGCCATGGGCACCTTCCACTAGACTTTTAGCTTGATGGGTGACAGATAATTCATCGTGTGTGGTGCCTGATATTACAGCAGGGGAAAACTGTGTGGATTTTAAGAGCTGAATGAATTCAAGCCCACGAGGAAAATGAAGGTCTGGCTTGCTTGAGAGGATATTCAAATTGCAGGCATCAGGCACCACTGAAAGCGTTCAGCATCACTTGAAAATGACCTTCTGAGAGCAGATGAAATGTTATCTGCAGTGTAAACATGAATCAGCGCTGATTAGGAGATCAAACACAGTGACGTGCTCTCTGCCCACGCTCCATGTCAATGAAAAGAAACCATTACAGCTGGTGCTTGAGCTCATTATCTGCTGGGAGCTCAGCTCTGCTCCTTGGGAGGGAGCTCCATGTGCACAGCTGGACCTCACATCTGTTGATGCCAAGGAATCGGGTTCTCCATAGGCAGCCTGGGCTGATCTGTGTTAGAATCGTGGGATCATGGTTTGGTTTGGAAGGGATTTTAAAGACCATCTCATTCCACCCCCCTGCCATGGGCAGGGACACCTTCCACTAGACCAGGTTGCTCCAAGCCCCGTCCAACCTGGCCTTGGACACTTCCAGGGATCCAGGGGCAGCCACAGCTTCTCTGGGTAACCTGTGCCAGGGCCTCCCCACCCTCACAGCCAGAAATTCCTTCCCAATATCCCACCTAACCCTTCTCTCTGTCAGTTTGAAGCCATTCCATATTGTCCTGTCCCTCCATGCCTTGTCCCCAGTCCCTCTCCAGCTCTCCTGACTGGAAGGGGCTGTTAAGTTCTCCCTGAAGCCTTCTCTTCTCCAGGTGAACCCCCCAGCTCTCTCAGCTTGTCTTCCCATTATGTTTCCATTTGTTATAAGTGTGTGTTTAAAGGATATTCCTCCCATTCTCTAAAATCTCTTTAGGGGTTTCTGTGGGGATGCTCAAATGAGCAGAGGAGGTGGAACAACCTCTCCAGATCCATTTCTTCACAGAAATGGAATGGGATGGGAAACCCGAGTCTCCTTTCAGGGAGCATTTCTCAGACCGTGTGACCTCTTGGGTGCTCATCCTTGGTCCACGAACTTCAACGGCCGGACTCGATCTTAGAGGTCTTTTCCAACCTCAACGATTCCGGCTTGTCAGATGAGGAATTTAGTAGACTTGGAGTGTTTGAGCAGTGATCTCTGGATGTCTGTGCAGGTGTCAGTAGGTCTGCACGTGTTTGGTGCCCCCACAGCCTCGACAGGTGAACACAACACGACCCAGACGCCGCCGGTGTACTGAGCAAATTATTAACAGCAAGGTGGAATAGGCCTGTTCTGTCCCAAAAATATGATCATGGTCCGAGCACCAACCCCTTCAGGACTTGCAAAGGAGCCAAATTCTGCCCTTCATCACACATTCATTGTCCTTTTCCTTGAGTCAGGGAACAAAACCAGAAGGTGATTTGTTATTAAGGGCTTGTTTTAGATTGGCTGTGTTTGATCCACTCTTCTAAAGGGGCTCAGACTTACAGTTAGTTTTCAAGCAGAATTGAAACCTTTTAATAGATTTAATAACTTTGCTAGATAAATGATAAATGCAGCCACCTTATCACATCAGCTGTAGCTGCTCTGGAGTTATTCCTGTGTTCAGATGACCTCAGAGAAATCAGAGTTCAGCTCTGGTTGCAAACAGAGACACCAGTATCAGGCAAATGAAAATTCTGGAGGCGAACAACCTTCACGTGCCGGGAAGGTTAATGCATCCAGATCTTCTCCTGGGTCGATATTTAATGTAGGCAAGACCTTGGTTTCGTGCAGATGAAATTCCACCTTGGTTTCTGCAGCGGGTGCTCCAGAATTACAGCTTGTTTCTGGACGTTGTGGGTTTGAAGATCACCTCATAAAAATAAACCCATCAAGACATGGATCTTCGGGAATACGCCGAGAAATGCTCCCTTCATCCCGACACAGTGTTAACTCCTGTACCTAAATGCATCAAATATGCATTGAGTAATTCGCTGCTGTTAAGTTTAGGAGAAACATGTAGTTAATGCATTTAGCCCACAACCTCCAACTGCCTCCCATGCCCCCCGGGGAATCTCTTCTCCAACCGCCTTATCCTACAGCATCCCCACTGACAAATCCTACTCAGCTATGCACTGCCAATGGAAACAGCTGTGACAGTTCCAAACTGAAAATGGGACTTGTGCAAATGAAATTCAGTGTAGCAGCAAAAGAAAGAACCACGGGGTTTGCTCCACTGATTTTCCCACCCTTTGGTCCCTGCTCGTCCCGACCATTCATTAGGATTTGCAGGATCCACGAGGGCGTTGTTGGAACTTCCCACTGGCTGCAAACTCGCCTTGCCCCGTGTCCGGTGGGATTGTGCTAAAGGAGGATAAAGCCAGGGGAGAAATGGAGCTGGAGCAAGAGCTGATGGCAGAGAAACCCTTCCAATACCTGCAGTCCTGAGGTGCCCTCGCCGTGGGTGGAGTTCAGAGGGTGTTGGACGCTGGTCAGGGCAAACCAGACCATCTTCTGGAATCTGATTTGGGCCGAAAGCCTTTTCCTTAAAAATAATCTTCCTTTTGGATCTCCAGGACAAGGGGAATAAACAGCCTAAAATCCAAGGCTGAGCTATTGTTTTCCAATCTGTTTTAGCCTTCATCTTGTTGGCAGGCTGCTTTAGAAAAGCAAAAGGTTAATGAGCCAATGTGCAGTGGGATTATTGCAGTAAAGATGACAGTGAACCAGTAATTACTAATTAGATGCAGTTTAACAGGAGGAACAAGTGAAATCTCCTCTTCACCAACTGTCAATAATTAGCAGATTTGGTGAGGTTGAAATGTGTCCACAGTTAAAAGGCTGATTTTTTAATGAAATGGCACTTGACAAAAGAGCTGTATGGAGGTCACAGCCATAGCCCTCGAGACGCTTCCCCATACCATACTTAGGAGGGAAATCAGATGCAAGACAGCGGGGGGTCCCCATGAAACCACTTCTCCCTTGGGATTGCATTGCAGGAGCAGGGAGGGGGGGGAGGGGAGCAGGAGGGATTCTCTGCAGTAATTTTGTCCAAGTTGGATGAGAAGCGAAGGGAAGGATTTGCCAGCTGCCATGGGGAAAAATGTTTGAGAAGTGAGAAGTTCTGTGGTGTTGCTTTGCTTCTGGGCCTGAGGAACAGCTTCCCGGGAGTCTGGTAACCCGGGAGCGCCGGCCAACGTCTACCCTTGGGATGGATGGTTGGTCTTGGAAGGAGCTCCTCGCAGGGAAGAAGCGGCACGAGGTCCTGGCAGGAGGTTGGAAGCTCAGTGGGATGTGTCTCCCAAAGACTGCAGAAGATTCAAGCTGTGCCTGGAGGGTTTGGTTTCCCACTGACACACGGGCGACGCTCCGTCGTTGACTTGGGAAGCGTCAAGAGGTTCATCTGAGGTTCCTCTCCTGTGCACTGATCCAGCTTCTCTTCTGGCACAGCAACTGTTGACATAGGCAGGAGTATCTCTGCTTTCCACATGGACTTAAAAAGGAGAAGTCATCTGTGAGAGCTTCTCTAATGCTTATGAAACTATTTGTTTGAGCCCGGGATTTACATGACAGTGAGTGGTTGAATATTGGCATGGTTTAAGTAGGGCTTGAGAGAAAACCTGTGGTGTTTGGGAATGTGTTGGGCCCAGTTCTGACCTTCAGGTAACACAGTTCTGCACCTGGAAGGGTGGGAGAGGAGAAGTGGGAGAGGAGGTGAGCTTTGGGGAACAGCAGACCTGGAGACCAAGGTATTTATCACGAGCTCTTTTTGTGATAAATCCTTCCCTGCTCCAAATCAAATCACAGCCTTGGCTGTGAATCTTCCTCAGGTCACCAGAGCAGCTCAAAGCACCGTGGGACCAGTCTTCAGTACTTAATTCTGCCTCAGGAGCTCATTCAGAAGCAGAGGAAAAAACCTCAAGTTGTGCCAGGGGAGGTTTAGGTCGGATATTAGGGAAAATTTCTTCCCCAGAAGGGTGGTCAAGCATTGGAACAGGCTGCCCAGGGATGTGGTGGAGTCCCCACCCCTGGAAGGATTTCAAAGCCGTGTGGATGTGGCACCTGGGGACATGGGGCAGTGTGGCCTTGGCAGTGCTGGGGGATGGTTGGACTCGATGATCTTGGAGGACTTTTCCAACCTAAACAATTCCACGATTCCATGAAGAGATGGCACCTCAGCCCTGCAGCACAACTGGAGTCCTCACCAACCAAGGAGGTGCTCCTGCACTAAATGCTGGACAGGGAAGGTTGGGCTGAGGATGCTCCCAAAGGGGTGAGCAGTGAACTTAAACCCCACTCTGGGCTAAACAGCCAATTTCTTGGGAAGGTTTCCAGCTCCCTTGGTTTGAGACAGGAGTTATTTTACCATTTGCTTCCTCCCTTCCTCTCCTGCTCTCACCACCCCTTGAGAGCACCGAGCAGGAGACGACATGCTCCTGGCTCAGCCCCCCCTTTCAGGCTTTCCTTCACCTGCACCAGCTGTCAGGGCAGGGCTTCCAGACCTGCTGTGTGTTTTCCCAAGGAGCCAGACTTCACACAGCACTTCCCCCTTGGCCCTGCCCTTTGGCTTTCC
The DNA here is from genome assembly GCF_003945595.2 of Pipra filicauda. Classification (NCBI taxonomy): domain Eukaryota; kingdom Metazoa; phylum Chordata; class Aves; order Passeriformes; family Pipridae; genus Pipra; species Pipra filicauda. The sequence goes on from NW_024104721.1 coordinate 279,463, forward strand.
CTTTACACCTCCACTGCTCTCCCCCCTCGCCCCCCCTGGCAGCCTGGCATCTGCAGAACACCTTTCCTGTCAAAGCAACCAGGAAAAAAAAATATAAATATCACAGCAGCTTGTTTCCTGTGCTGCACATTCCCTCAATTCTCACAGCAACTTTGAGTTTCCCTCTAATTGTGCCGCTCAGGAAAGCTGCTGCCCAGGGATCCTGCTGGCACAGAGGGGTCTGAGTGTTGCTGGAAGTGTTTAGGGGGGCCTGGGATGGTTTGGTTGGGTTTGTGGTGGTGCTTAGGCTTGTAGAGAGACGTACCAGGAGCTGGGAGGGTCTTTCCAGAGGATGGCAATGAGCTCTTGTTAATCATCACAGGACCTGTCGGTGTTATTCCTGTAGGAATCCATGGATTGTTCCCAACCCATCACAGGTCTCCTGTAGAGGTTCTTCTACCAGGAACAATCTATCCAGTGGGAGGTGTCCCTGCCCGTGGCAGGGGGTTGGAATGAGATGGTCTTTAAGGGTCCCTTCCAACCCAAACCATTCTGGGATTTCATTTTATGATTCTGTGACGTGCTCTTGGCCCATGATCTGCCCCAGTTCCTGCTCCCACCTGGAGTTTCCCTCTCTCTGGCATCATCTCCAGTGTGACACCTACAGAAAGAAGCCTGAAGCTGTGTTTGCTTTTAGAGCCTGCAAGGTCAGCCCACCCTCCATGCTACAAACTTCCATGTCTACACGGCAGCAGAGCTTTTTGGGGAGCTCAGGCATGTTGAAGGCAAGGACAGAGGCAGGTTCACGTTCTCCAAACCTCCTCCTCAAGGCACTTTAGGGCATTCCTCAGTTCCTAAACCCATGAGGAGGGAATGTCAGGCTTAGCAGCCCTCTCCTCCACTTCCAGTGGTGCTTCAGCCTGAGCTGCTGAACCAACAACAACCAGCCCCCTCCTGCTGCAGGGAGGGCTTCAGGTCAGTGTTTGGTGTTTCTGCAGAGAACTTCTGCAGACCAAACGACCCAAAAGTTCCAGATGCTACATGACTGGGACATTCTTGTTCCACCCAAGTCAGGAAAACCCTCAAATTCTCATGTTTGTCTCATAAATCCTCGCTGCTACCACGTGATGCTCTTTTAGGTTCCTTTTCTGGGGCTGTAGCAGACGGATGGGGAAGATGCTGCAGCCCAGTAACTTCCTTCTGCCTGCTCCACCTGGATGCAGCGGCACTTCCAGGTGCAAATCCGTGGGTGGTGATCTCACAGAAGTTGCATCTGCCTTGTCCCAGGGTCACCTCCCATTTCCCAAACTCATTAGTTTGGTTTTCATTTCCCTTTTCATTCATGTCCTGGCACCACTGAAACTCCTCTTGACCCGGAGAGAAGAAACCAGTTTTGCAAATCAAAGACCATTTCTGGATCATGACATCTCCCCTTTCCATGTGTTTTTTCCCCACTCTTCTTTCTCAAAATCAAGGAATTCCCTGTGCCTACTCACTCCCCAGTGGGGTGGAGTTGGGAGATCTCAGTCACACCTGGGAGCAAATGTCTTTCTTTTTTAGGATCACAGAATGGTTTGAGTTGGAAGGGACTTTAAAGATCATCCAGTTCCAACCTCCTGCCATAGACAGGGACACCTTCCAGTTGAACACTACCAGGGATGGGGAATTCCCAAGAGGAAGAGGACGGATCTGCTCTTCAGGGGCTGCACCATCACTCCTTCCAAGCCCCTGGGAGACTCGGGGAGGTTAAATTTACAACTGCTCAGCCCGTTTGCACCTCCCGGTGTAATTATTGGTCTCAGTGATATCTCTGGTCTAGGGGAGGTCTCAGTGAGCAGAGCTCTGATTGATTTGGAGCCCCAGCCTTTGTTCTCACCTTCCCTGTCCGAGGGGCTTTGATTTGTGGCCCAGCTGGTTTTTGAACCTGCTCCTGAGAGCGGGCCTTTGTTTCAGGACCAGCGGCCGCCGGGAGTCAAAGGGGCTGGAAATTTTCCAGGATCTGGCCTTAAAATCTTAACCTGGACCAGCAGGGCTTGTTCTTGCTGGGAAGCACAGCTTGAACCAAACTGCTCTTTGTGGTCATCCGGGGTGGGTGTGGGAGAAAGGACCCCTTTGTACTGCCCAGGGGCTTCGGCAGCGGTGTCAGACAGGATCTGGTTTCATGTTTATATCCCTGTCCCTGGGATACAGGTTCAAGTATGTAAACTATCTCTGCTGCAAGCACAGGCTCCTGCAGGTGTGTGGGTGCTGGTGGGCATAAAAAAACATTCCTGACACCATCTCTTTTGAGGAGTCTTCACCTCCTGATGGCTATAAGCCATTAGGAGTCAAAAGAAAGAGCTGACATCCGACAACTCCGGATAAACAGCTAAACATTAACCCTTCAAGTGGCTCGAAAAACATACTTAAAAGGCTCTTTGTGGAAAGAAGCCATTTTTTTGCGGGCCTGTTAATTGCTGTCTTTCTTCGGGACACCTTTCAGCACCTACTGTAAACAGAGGGGCTCCTCCCAAAACACTTCCCCCAAGGATTCCTGCCCTGCCAGCCCGCAGAGGTGGAGGTGGCCATCCCTGGCTGCTCCTGCCCTCTGCACTCTTCCTGTGGGTCCTTGGTTCTGCTGCTTTATTCTTGTCCTGAAAGCAAAGTCCTTTCCCCTCTTTCTGCCAGCCCTCCCTGACAACTCAGTCCACCTTCATAGGATCACAGAATATCCTGAGTTGGAAGGGACCCTCAAGGATCATCAAATCCAACTCCTGGCCCTGCCCAGGACACCCCAGGAATTGTTAAGATCATAAAAGACCTTTATCATCATCAAGTCCAACCCTTTTTGGTCACCAACAGCCTCTTTATTTGGTGTAACCAGGTTCACCCCCAGCTCTTCCCAGGCTGTTTCCTGCCTTATCCCTCTCATGTCACACAGGGTTGGATTTGTCCTTTTGGGCATATTTGGAGGTGGTTGTTTTGTCTCATCTGCAACAACTTGTACCTAAAGCTACTCCAAGAGATACAGGATACAAAAGGAAGGCGACTTGTTGTCCAGACTTGCCTGCTTGTGGCAGAAAATGCCTTATTAATCACATTTCACGTATGTAATTATCTGTAATTGCTTTTTAAATCGTTTGGCTCCAGCAGAGCCTGTTCCTAGCGGGGCTGTTGGTCTGGAAGGGAAGGAAGTGGGCTGGAGGTTGGGAATCCCAAGGAACTTGATTAGCTGCATTAAAGCAACAAGGGCATCCCTAAATCCTACCCTTCCATCATGCCCTTCCTTCTTAACAGCAGGAGGATTGCAGGGATTGATGTTTTCACCGAAGAGCAACAAATAATTTCCTCCTCCACGGAGCTGCTTGAGGATTAAAATTAAATAATTGAAATATTCAAATACCTCATTTCCATCAAAAGGGGAACTTGTCAAGTTCATAATGTCCACATTTAAAATCGGGACTTTTTATTTCTTCCAGAAGAGGAGAAACTCCCAAGTGTCTCTGTAGATGCTTTTCATTCCAGGAAGGAGCAGTGATCGTAACTAAACCCTGTGATTTTGGGAGTTCTCAAGGTCACGTTTGAAGTGGGCTGATGACTTTACCCACCAAGCAGTTGTCTCGAATGTTCCCCCAAAAAGTCAGCATCATGTGGGGTTTCTTCCATGAGGCCAGGAGGAAGTTTCTTTTGCTCTCTCTCCTGAAGATCCTTCCCTGAGGAGTCCAGGTGACCTGAGGTCACAACACTTCTGCTCTGGTACCAGCCTAAAACATCCACCTTTCTGGAGCTCCTGTAGAAATGAATTTAATGTGGCAAACTGAGACTTTATCCCATGATCACTGAGCAGACCTTCTCCAGAGTGGAGGAGAAAAGAGGAGAAAAGGCATCTTGGCTCCTGCAAAGGCCTTTTGTCTTTTCTGATCAACTTCTTTTCTCTGGAAGACAGACAGAAGGAACTTCTTTGGTTTTGATCTTGCTATTTGAAGTCTTATGGTTTCAAACCTTAATTTGAGACGCCAGGAGGGTTCCTGTGGGGAACTGGAAGGTTAGAGCTGGTATCCTACTGGTGGACTGGTTTGGGGGCTGGAGCACAGCAGTGGAACACAGATGTTGAGCTGCTCTGCTCCAGGACAGGCAGGGACATGCAGGGAATTGGAGTTCCCTTCCAGCCTGAGGTGTCATTTGTTATTATCCCACCTGCTGACACTGTTGTCATCACTCATGGACACCAACAGGGGAGGGGAGCTCGCTGCCATGTGGGAGATTCTCTGCTCCAGCCTAGTTGGGCTTTAGCCTGAAATGCCATGTTTCCCTTCTTCCCATCTGATTAAAATCCCGATGGTTTTGCACGTTATTTTTCTTCAGAGAACCTGTGATGTGATGATTTTCAGCTTCTGGAGCTGAAATTCAAATCTGCCACCCTTGATTATATCGAATCATAGACTTAGGCTGGAACAATATCTTTAAGGTCATCGAGTCCAACCATTAAACCCAACACCACCAAGTCCACCACTAAACCACAGAATCATTTAGGCTGGAAAAGACCTTTAAGATCACCAAGTCCAACCATTAACCCAGCACCAAATCCACCAGTGAATTAGTGGATGCTGCAATCCCATAACTGATCCATAAATCCTGCAAACTCTCCCGCTCTGCTTCAGGGCAGAGTCAGTCCTACAGGTGGATGTTGGTGGTCAAAGCATCCATGGCCAAAAAAAAAAGAAAAGGTCTCCTGGAATGTTTAACCCTCAAAAGCCAGAACAGCCAAATGCTCCGGAACAGCCAAATATTCCAGAGCAGCCAAATATTCCGACTTTCCTCCTTTCCATTGTTTCAAGGAAGGGAGAGAAAATGGGAATAAAATTGATTTCAAGCGTTTTTAGTGGTCGTTCTAGGTGTGTCCTGCCAAGGGTTAGATTGAGATAGACCTTTTTGTAAAAGTTTTCCCTGTCAGAGGGAACACACTTTCATTTTCCCTCCTTTCCTTGAAACAATGAAAAGGAGGAAGGTTGGAATATTTGGCTGTTCTGGCTTTTGAGGTTTATGCATTTCAGAAGATTTTTCTGGTTTGTTTTTTTTATTTGCCATGGATGCTTTGAGCACCAACATCCACCTCCAGCTGCCTGTGGGACAGGGTGGAAAATGGTTCACTGGCTGTAGAGAATCACAGAATATCCTGAGTTGGAAGAGACTCTCAAAGGATCATCCAGTCCAACTCCTGGCCCTGCACAGGACAACTCCAAAAACCACACCATGAAATGATATATCCCTGAAATCTCATTGTTTGGAGACAGAGCTCTGAATTCAGAGCCATTTATCACAGAATCATGGAATATCCTGAGTTGGAAGGGACCCTCAAGGATCATCCAGTCCAACTCCTGGCCCTGCACAGGACACCCCAACAATCCCACCCTGTCCTTTACAACGTTGTCCAAATGCTTCTTGTGAAATCCCCCCTGAAACTTGGGCATTGCAGGGATTTCCCTGTTGCACACGTGGCAGGAATTCCAAACTCCTGTTTGCAAACAGGAAATTTTGCAAATTACCTGGATTACCTGATTGATAGTCCTTTACCCGTCTCATGAATTGTGTGTGAATTCATTCATGTGGTGATGAAAGGGCAGAGAAGTGTCTTCATCTGCTTATCCAGCACTGGCCCAGGTTGGGCAGAGACGCTGTGGCTGCCCCTGGATCCCTGGAAGTGTCCAAGACCAGGTTGGAGCAACCTGTTCTAGTGGGAGGTGTCCCTGCCCATGGCATGGGAGTGGAACTGGATGGTCTTTAAGGTCCTTTCCAAGCCAAACCATTCCATGATTCTGTGATTCTGATTCTGTGATTCTAATTCTGATCTGTCCTTGCCTGCTTTGCTTTCCTTCTTTCCTTCTTTCCCTGCTTTTGAGAAAAACATTTTCACTAAATACAATGTTGTCTCTTATGAAAACCAAATGTTTCTTTATAAGAAAGGGGTCAAAAAGACTTTAGAGAAGCATAAAATGAAGAAAAACTGCACCACTCTTAAGTTCAATTTTTATTATTGATTTGAAGGAAAACTTCACAAAGTTCAGGTTTACCTCAAAATTGTTTTTTTTCCCAGCTTTGTGATTTGGGCAGAAAACTGAGTATCAATTATTTATGAAGTTATTGGTTACCATGCAATGGTTGGACTTGATCTTAAAGGTCCTTTAGACCTTTATGTTTCTATGTACATTAGTCAAGAGGACCATCTCTCAACCAGTGTGTCCAGTTTTGGGGTACAGATGGTTTTTAACTGTGTAGAAAAACTGGGGAATTATCAGAAAAGATATTTTCAAGCAGTGATGGGCCTTGCAGAGAAGAACTGTGAGTTTTGTCTTATAAAATTTAACAAAGGTGATTTAATAATCTTTGGATACTTTCATGGGAAGAAAGCTTCTGGCAGGAGGGAGCTCCTTAGGGCAGCAAATAGATCCGTGCAAAGCTGGAATTCGGAATTTAGGAAAATGCCAACCATGGGAATGGTGGATGCTCTTTGAAGCAGGACACTGAGAGGTCTTGTAGCTCCACAGTTGTTTGGATTCTGTAACCAGAGGCCGGAGATCTTTTGAAAAACACCTTTTGTGATTTGATTAAAAGGTTTCTCAAATTCTCTCACCTGTCAGGTCACCTTCACTTGGTCCATAACACTTCCAGGAGACACTTCCTAGCAAAGAGTGGTTTCCTCATCTCGTTCCATGGGGAGGAATCCAATGGTTTGGGTTGGAAGGGACCTTAAAGACCATCTCATTCCACCCCCTGCCATGGGCAGGGACACCTTCCACTATCCCAGGTTGCTCGAAGCCCCATAATCCAAGTGGAAATGGCCAAAGAACTACTATGGCATTTAGAGACACACAAGTACATGGGCAGGATGGGATCCATCCAAGGGTGCTGAGGAGCTGGTGGAAGGACTCACTGAGACACTTTCCATCATTTATCAGCAGTCCTGGATAACTGGGCACATCCCAGTTGACTGGAGGTTCACAAAGAGAGACCTCATTGCAACAGGAAGGACACGGAGGGGCTGGAGTGTGTCCATGGAAGGGAACGGAGCTGGGAAGGGGCTGGAGCAGCAGGAGCAGCTGAGGGAGCTGGGGGGGCTCAGCCTGGAGAAAAGGAGGCTCAGGGGGGACCTTCTGGCTCTGCAACTCCCTGACAGGAGGGGGGAGCTGGGGGGGGGTTCGGGCTCTGCTGCCAGGGAACAAGGGACAGGAGGAGAGGGAACGGCCTCCAGCTGTGCCAGGGGAGGTTTAGGTTGGCTTTGGGAAAAGTTCCTTCATGGAAAGGGGTTGTCTGGCCCTGGCACAGCTGCCCAGGGCAGGGGTGGAGTCCCCATCCCTGGAGGGATTTAAGAGCCCTGTGGATGTGGCACTTGGGGACAGAGGTCAGTGGTGACCTTGGCAGTGCTAGGTTGATGGTTGGTCTTGATGATCTCAGGGGGCTTTTCCAACCTTAATGATTCTGTGGTGCCATTTACAGTCCTTGTTACACCTTGCTGAGCTTCATTGGGTCTCAGATATCCTGGCACTGCCCTCGGCCATTGCCCTGATGTCTGATGTCCCAGGAGGAGATGGCAGAGGGCTGCTGGAAGGGCAGGACACCCTTCCCAGGCTCCAAACCGGGACCACCACTGGCTCCTCTCGCTGGCACTGCCAAGGCAGCAGCAGAAGACACAGTGACCAGCCTGGTCCTCCCTTCCCCCACCTCCCAGCACAGCATCCATCAGTCCACATGACCCTCCCCCTACCAAAATTGGCTGCTTTCTTCCTTCTTCTCCCCCCACCCTCTTTTTTTTTTTTTTTTTTTTGGCTGAGCGATGAGCTGTATGCCAAATCCATCTGCTCCTGTCTCCCCTAGCTGCCTTCCATATCGTTACAGGATCCCTGGCAGCGAGCCTAGACCTATCTCTCTCCCTGCACTCTTAGGAGCACATTCCTTTCTACACCTTTTCCCGAGCTGGGATAGAAATGAGTATCAACCCCAAACAAAAAGCATCTGCTTTCTGCCTGCTGCTGCCTCACCGGCCGCGCATGGGAGTTACACCCGTGTCAGCAGCGATTGCAAAACACACACAACCCCCCACCCCGCATCCAACACGGGCTGAGGGAACTCGGGGCGCCGGGAGCCTCCTCACACCCTCTCCCTCCCCATCCCTGCAGCACCAGCTGTGACCACCGCACCATTTGTTCCTCCAGCCCACGCCAGCACTCGGAGCCAGTTCTTTATCACCCCAATTAGCCTTGTCTGTGCTGATGAGAGGAGAGAGGCTCCCACTGCAAAGGCAGGGATGGGGGGAAGAAGAGCTGGCGTGTGCCGGGCACCGGGAGAGGCGATTCCCGGTGTTTGTGGCTTTGTTTCCCTGCGGGGATGGATCTCGGCTGTCACCCCGCCCTGCATCACCTGCGTGGGGCTGGTCTGTAAACAGCTGCCTCAGTAAGGGCAGGGGACACCCTTTTTTGGGGTTTTCCCCCTTGGATATCCGCCAGTGGGAAGAGGAGCATCCTCAGGATGCACCAATTCCCGGGTGTTCTAGTGGATCATGGTCATGTGGAACACAGTTTGGGTGAGTTTGGAGGTGCACCCTGGCCGTGTCCCCAGCGAGGGTCTTCTACCTGCAGTAGCTTCACAGGGGGGTGAAGCAATTCCTCCTTCTCCCACTCCCTCATGATAATGTCTCCCACATTGGTATGTCAGGGCACCGAGTGGTCAGTGCAGCCATCAGCCCAAAAACCTAGTTTTTTACCCCAAACGAGCCCCCTGTAGCCCTGTCTGGGATTAGTGCTTTTACACCGTGTGTCCTTCAGTGCTGTAGGAACTTGCATCCGTCCTGGATTTCTCCTGGATTCGTTGCTGAAGACCATTTTCTGGTGGACACCCCAGTGCCATCATCCCAAAGGCAGGAAGAGGATCCATCCCTTGCTCCAGCACCTCACTGGGAGGAAGAGGATGGACAACAGTCCAAACCCAGGCCCACACTTGGTTTGAAGGGACAAAGTCACCCTGTGTGAGGTGGGACAGGTCCCGTCAGTGTAGTCCCAGCAGGGTAGAACCTGCTCCTCAGAGCACCCTCCAAGGCAGGTATTCCTGGACAGGGGGGTTCCCAGCATGGCCATGGCCAGCAAGGACTTTGCTGGAGGTCTTGGAAGCTGAGACACAAAAAACCTGACAAGAAACTGTGGTGTCCAGATGTGTCTGCCAGTGGAAGGTTGGCTGAGCAGATCCAGGGTGCTGGACAGCTGGAGTAGCAGTCTGTGCCAAAATAGGTGAAGTTACACTTTCCAACAACAAAAAACCCTGAGACAGTCTAAAACTGAACTGGTAAACAATAAGGTTGTGATTTAATGTTGCCTCAATACCTGTAACCCATCGCCCGAATGCTTCTCCCTGTTCTTCTCCATTTGATTTCCCACAGTGGGAAGAGTAAGTTACTCTTGATGGATTTCTGAAGGCTTTCCCAGTTTCCTCTACCTGCCTCCTTGGTGCAGACTCACCTCTTGGAGCTCCTGAGGCTCTGGAGCAGTTTTTAATACCTGCTTTGTTAAACTCAGCCAGAGATGGCTCCAGTTCAACCAGTCACCTCTACCCTCCCCAGCAAATTTCTTTCCCATCTTCCCAGGATTTGGAAAGGGGGCTTGAGTGAGTCTGATAATTACACAGCTCCAGACCAGTGCCTGGGACTGGTTGTATCTCCTTCCAAGGTCTTCAGAGGGGTCTCTGACCAGGTGTCCATCCCGCATAAGAATCATGGAATCATTAAGGTTGGAGAAGCCCTCTGAGATCATCGAGTCCAACCATTCCCCACTGACCCACGTCCCCAAAGGCCACATCAATGTGTTTTTTGAACACTTCCACATTAGACATTGATTTCTGTGTCCCTCTCCTCAGACACCATAATCTCTCTCTGAACTATCCCTCTTCAGTCCCATCCTTCCTAAAACCACCTCATCCAACGGCCTTGCTGTGGATGGAGAGCTCATCCATGCAGGGAACGAAGCCATTTCCCTCCTGGACCCGTGGGGAGGAAGCTGGAAGAGCCTCCAAGCAATTATCTCATCTGTCTCCCTCCACCGAGACAATTCTGCTTAAACTATTCTTGATGGGTTTCATCTCATTTGTGCTGAAAACTTCCCACCACAGACACCCCACACCTTCCCCAAAGCGTTTGGTTGTGATATTTTGCTCCTTCCCACTAGGATACTCTTCCTGCTGTTCAGCTTGGATCGCACTCCCTGCTTTTTGAATTGTGTCCCAAGAGAGCGTGAACAAAACATTCCTGCTTTTCTTCTCTTCCACAGCCCCTCGCACACGCAAATCCCACCACGCACCCCTGGAACTTCTCTCTTCCAGGCTCAGCACGTCCACGTCCCCAGCACTTCCCTACAGGTCGTGCTTTCAGACCACTGGTTTTGGGGTCCACCAAGGCAGATGTGGCTTTCCTTGGAGCTCCCACCTCTCCAGCCCCTGTTGGAGAGGGAGGGATTGCAGTGGCTCTCCGTGGAGACATCCCAGTAGTAGGTTGGGTTTTGAGCTGCCCCACATCCCCAGTGGTCAGCGTTGAACACCCACCCCCCCCCAATTCCAGGCCAATTTAAAGCACTTCACATCATCATTAAGGTTGGAAAAGACTTCCAAGACCACCCAGTCCAACCTTTGACCGACCACCGAGCGCCACACCCAACTATTCCTTGAACCCCTCCCGTGGGCCGTGACCCCACTTCCCACCTGGATATTTTCCTACCGATGGATGAACCCGCCCACCCCCCAAAGCCCGGGAGCTTTTCTGTCTGTCTCTGGAAGGAGAAACCCGACAACAATGGGAGGGAAAGCTGCGTCAGAGCCAGGCAGATCGGAGCTAATCCTGCCTCCGAACGGATCCCGCCGGTGCCGGGGGTACGTGAGAATCGCCTCTCCTGCACCTTTGCCGGGTGCTCTCCCCACCACAACGCTGCACTCCGGGTTTCAGCACAGAAAGAGATGGTGAAGTTGCTAATAATGGCACTAAAAGAAAATATGCTACATCTGTTATGGATAGCAGTACAAAATTAGCTGATCACACCTCTGACACCCAAGATGTCTTCACTTAAAATACTCGTTGGCTTACTTTACATAATTTGCTGATTATATTTAAAAGAAATACAATTTTGCAATTACTGTTCTTTCTGGTGTGCTATCTATGCATCATTTTCTTTTTATGTTTATATATTTCTCCTTCATTAGTGCAGTCTGAAGGGTGATTAGATCCCTTCAAACATTTTACAGAGGTTAAACGTTGATTAAGATTTAATTATTACTGTAAATAGCTTGGAATGACATATGGTGCAAAAACCTGACATATGTGCATTTGAATAAATGAAGTGCTATTTCCCATGATGCTTCAGTAGCTGTTTAACAGCTTTGCTGAAGGGTTATGTTGCACCTCATGTTAAGATTGCTTTGATGTTATATTTTGTTGGGTTTTTGCAGCTGAAAGCTAAGAACAGTTTTTCCAGTTTTTAAAAACATTGAATATTTTAAATACCTAAATTGTTTTGCACAAATTTTTGCTAATTTGTCTAACTAGGTTAAACATTTTCAAAAGCATTTCGATTTTTAACGTGGGTTCTTAGCATTGTGTCAGCAACAGCATCGGTTCAATGTATAGGATTTCTAAAATTCCAGGCTTTGCGAGGTGCCCTGTCCCGGCTGGGAGCGGGATCTTTGCTTGTCGTGGGAACTGGGAGCACCATGGATTCCTCCCAGGGATGCGCAGATTTGGAGTGATTTCAGAGCAAGAGAAGGCTTCACATGAAGCTGGCAAAAGGAAGAACTTGGGAAAGGACTGGAGATTTTATGGAGGCAGAGAAAGGAGTTGGTAGATTTTAGCTGTGATCCATCCCTGTTGGAGGATGGATGGAGTGGAATGAGGTTGTCCCCTCCTTGCACCACTCAGCCCTTGGTTTTTCCAGGTCCAAGCCACAGCTTTGGGGTCTGGATTCCTTACGGCACCTTGGCTGTGGGAAAAGGAAGGGTTGTCCCCTGGAAAACGGTGGGAGAGCCTGGGAGACACTCTATAATTCACTGAATATCTCCAGGCATCATTTCCTGTAATACAAGTCAATCCACACAGGGCTGTTTTGAGGCTCGAGCAGAGCAAAGCACATTAAAATGACACGGGGAAGGCGAGATTGGCATGGAATTATTTCCATATCGTGCTTCTCCACGTTAATTTATTGATCTGTGGAGCTCCTGCTGCAGCACAACGCTCTGATCTCGCCTCCTCTTTGATTTTCACAGATTGAGACGTCTCGGCTGGAGCCGGAGATCGCAGTGGCCACCACCAGTAAGACTGTGATCTACAATAAAGGATTGTAAGTGGAAGAGGATCATCTCAGCCCGGAAGGTTCAGGGAGAGGGGGGAAAAGGGGGAAAAGACTTAAGAAGCCGACTGGGAAAAAGAAAACAACAACAACAACAACAACGAGACAAAATAATCGAGCTCAGTGATAGTAACGTCGTAGTTCTCCCGGCGAAGCGGGAGAGAATTAACGCTTGCAGAGAGCTGACACCCTCACACCAGTCAAAAAAGATTAATATTAAAAAAGTTTTAACTTAGGCAAGAGGAGCGGCAGCAACCGCAACAAAATCACGTTCGAACACTTTAGAAGTAGCTGATGAAGAATCTCAGAATTAACAGCACTGCACGGAGTCGACGTGGTTGGACCCGACTACGTGAGCGTAGACTTCACCCAGCAAGTTTTGTTTTCATTGTGAATCAAGTCTCCACACTGATGCTGCACAAAAATAACTCCCTAGGGAATCGGCGGGAATGTGAAGCGCTCGATAAGGTGTTTGGGGAGTGTCCTGCATTGATCTCCTGCTGATCCCATCCCAGTGATCATGAGTTAAAGATTTCATGCTGAGGTCACGGCCTCTGCTCCCTTCATCCCTCCCTCCTCCTTCTGTGGACGGTCCTGGTGGCATCCTGCCCTTCATCCTGTCACTGAATCCCACTGCTGGGCATTCCACAAGGGCTTTTCCCTGGATTTCAAGATACTGGAAAACCACCACACCCACACGCTGAGTGGGAAGGGGTCTCGTAGCAAAAATCATGATGGATCTACTCTTTGCCTTTGCACAGCCAGGAAAGATGAGGATTGTCCCACCTAAACTTTAAAATTAAGGTTGTTAGTCTAAGATAATTGGCTAAGCCACAC